>NC_079450.1:9139657-9197531 GCF_903798145.1 Danio aesculapii | reverse complement strand
AATTTTCCCCCCAATAATATTACATTCAAATAATAACCTAATTGAGAACATTCAGAATTTGTGTCTTTATTAATTAATCTTAAACTCGTCATTTACTGTATGTAATCTCATTTTTATCGCCAGTTAACAAGAACTAGTCTAACGTTAATGCACCTAGCCTATGCTAAGTGCTATCCTATAATAATTAACTTTTCCTTTGCTTCTTTTGTCCTCACTTGTAAGTCTATGGATAAAAGCATATGCTAAGTGACTAAATGTAAAAACTTTAATCCAAAAACTATTATGTTTTTACGGTGTACCCACCTTAGAGGAGAATATTTGTTCCAGTTGAGGAGCAGTGGGATAAACGCTGTGGGGCAACAGTGTCGTGTGGTGTCCGCGAAACTCTTCCTTCAGCTGGTTTGAGCATCTGATGTTTCCCGCCGACTCGCGCTGGAGGAAACGAGTCTCCCCAGGATGCTAATCACCATTCACAGCTGCAGCATTTCGACAAAACTGAGACGGTTTAATAAAGCAACACACTTTATTGCTTTAATCCTCTCACGTGGAAAAAACTGCCGTAAGTGTGGTGAATTTTCATAATGTATCTACTTTTTTATTTTGCGCACGTTCCTTTCAAATGATCGGGCGCACGCTTCCTGTTTAGGTAACCACGAAAACTGATGCTGCGTCCTAATTCACATACTTATACTACGCTCTAAATGTATGTACTTTTTATTGTAAAGGAAAAGTATATACGCCCCTATCAATAATCTCTACACATCATCTACATTTCTGTCATATTTAATTAAAGTTACCTACCTTATTGGAGAAGCAGCTTGCACGAGCCTTTCATGCAGAGAAATCTCCCCAGGTCTTTGGATAACTACATTCAGAAGTTAATGTCAGAATATAAGTTCACACTGTTGTTGCAGATGAAATATAACATTGAAAACGCGGTTTAAACATGTTCCAGTTGGCTAGATATTATGATTAACAGTCATTTAAACTTTACCGAAGCCTCTCTGCTTGACGGTTGGTCTCGCGTGTCTGCCATGTTTGTAGTTTATTTACACTTTTTACAGTTTGTAGTTCTAATCAGATTAAAAGGCAAGTTTCGCTTTGTGCTTTATTTTTTTTCGGTCATGAAATATAGTTGTTGTTTGGCGCATACATGTGGCCAAAGCTCTTTTAATTTTACTTTGTTTTGTTCCTTCTGATTACTTTCAAATTGTGGCTTAGTAAGTGTCATACTACTAAAATGTTTTGTTCTTCCATCTTCTTCTTCTTAGACTATTTTAAGAATGCATACTACAAACACCAAACTAACTTCAAACCTCCAAACTATACTGAATTAAGTTGCTATATATTTTCCAACTGATTTGACAGAATTCAGGAAAGTCCCATTGACTTAACCTTGGACCAAACTTTATGACCTCAAAACTTTGCTCCAGACTGTCTTAAAAACTTAAGTTTGGTCTCATTTAACTCAGACTACCACTCTGCCAATCAGTGATAACTTTTCAACTTACTAGCCACACCCTAGCAACTACTTACAGCACCATAGAAACTGTTCCAGAGACTTCCATTATAAAATACTGCAATTGACTTTACATTGGACATACTAACGACATACCAATTCATACTAGCAACATGCTAATCAATAGAAACATCCTAACAACATATCAATCATACTAGCAAAATACTAATGACATACTAATTCATATTAAACATACTAACAAACATGCTTATCACACATGCAAATCTATACTAAATTCATGCTAACAACATGCTAGTTAATATTAGAAACATGCTAGCAACATGCTAATTCATACTAGAACCATGCTAATAACATGCTAATTTATGCTAGAAACATGCTAGCAACATACAAATTCATACTAAAACCATCCTAATTTAAGTTAGCAACTGCCTAACAACTACTCAGAACACCTTAACCACTTTAGCAATACCTAGCAACCACCTAGCATTGCCTAAGCAACTGCATAGCAACCACTTAGAACACCCTAGCGACCACCTGTCAACACCTAAGCAACAACCTTGAACACCTCAGCAACTCCCTAGTAACACTCTAGTAACCACCTAGTATCCGCATAGCAAAATATTAACAACTGCCTAGCAACACCTAAGCAACAACCTATAATACCTCAGCAACTGCCTAGCAACACCTTAGTAATCACCTAGCAACTGCATAGCAACACCTTAGCAATGACCTAGAACACCTTAGCAACTGCCTAGCAACTCCTTAGCAACTGCCTATCAACACCTAAGCAACCACCTAGTAACGCCCTTGCAACAACTTAGAACACAAATGCCTAGCAAAACCTTAGCAACCAACCAGAACACCATAGCAACCACCTAACAACACCTTAGCAATGACCTAGAACATCTTAGCAACCACATAGCAACATTTTAACAACTGCCTAGCAATGCCTTGGCAACCACCTAACAACTGATCAGAACACCCTAGCAACACCCTAGCAACCACCTAGCAATATCTTAACAACCACCTGGAACACCCTACTAACCGCCTAGCAACAACTTAGCAACCACCTACCAACCACTCAGAACACCTTAGCAACCGTCTAGCAACGTCTTAACAACCAGTCAAAACACCCTAGCAACCCCTTAGCAACCACTCAGAACACCATAGCAACTGCCTAGAAACACCTTAGCAACCACTCAAAACACCCTAGCAACAATTCGGAACACCCCAACAACCACCAAGCAACAGAACCCCCATCAACAGCCTAGCAAGAAACATGCCAATCCATACTAAAAATATGCTAACATTCAATCATTTTCTTTTCGGCTTTTCTAGTTCCCAACACAGCACAGCACAGCAACCATAAGTCCATAATATTGCTGTGGAAAGACTAGTTTTCAGTGTTTGGGGACATTAATAGTCTACTGAAAGCAATTAGTTAATTCTAAGAGAAGTTTATTTTAATAGACTATAGAATATTTGAACTGTGAGGAGAATAATAATTAGGTTTTAAAACATTTCCCTGATTGTTTAGTTTAACATTAGTTACCGCTCCTATTAATTAATGTATAATGTGGTGAGGAAAAAATGTGTATTGCTTTAATTCTCTAATGGGAAAAACTGTTTTTAAAAGCAATATGTAAGATATTTTCATTAAAATACCAAAAACACTAAAACAGTGTTATATATTTTGCTGACTTACATTATCCCAAAGGGCAGCACGGTGGCGCTGTGGGTAGCACAATTGCCTCATAGCAAGAAGGTCGCTGATTCTATATTTGATAACTGAGACGATTCCTCCCTTTTTTTTTTTTTTTTTTTTTTAAGGAGGTAGGATGGGGCTAATGTCAATTATTTTCTATTGTATTTATTTTTTTTTTTTTGTATTATTATTTGTATTGTACTGTGTTTGTTAAAAATCTTATAAAAATTGTAAATAAAACAAAATATTACAAGAAGGTCGCTGATTCAAGCCTCGGCTGGGTCAGTTGGCATTTCTGTGTGGAGGTTGCATGTTCTCCTGTATTTGAGTGGGCTTCCTCCGGGTGCTCAAGTCTGTTTCCCCACAGTCCAATCACAATTGAGTAAGCTGTAAAGTATATATATATATATATATATATATATATATATATATATATATATATATATATATATATATATATATATATATATATTCATGACTTTTAATGCTGTCATTAAAAACCATGGAGGCCATACAAACTACCAGATCATGTCAGATAATGCAGTTTTTGTTGTGTTTACTCATTTGTACCTCACCCAAATTTAGGGGAAAAAAAATTAAGTTATTTTGTTAATCTTACTTTTATATTATATGTGAAACATATTTTAGATATGTTTTAAACTTAGTCTTGTCAACATTTTGGAAATTGTCTGTTTTCTTTGGGATATTGTTTTAAAATGTTACTTTCGAAGGGGATGTACTCATTTTAACTCAGTATTTTAATTCATTTCGTCTAATGTTGGTTATCTGTGCTGTTTTCCTATTGGATTTTTTATTTCAAAATGGCCGCCACGTGACATTAGCGGCATCTAGTGGCTGTTTCCCAAATAGCAAAAGAGTGTCACTTCTAGGTGATTCTATGCTCTTTGGTGTAGCAGAGGCCAGCTAGTAAAGTGCTGTGCAGGTAAACCTCATTCCTCTGACTTCAAAAGGTGCTCTTGCGGCTGACACTAGAGGTCATGGTCTTTAACCTTCTCCCATGCAGAAGGTTGCTGGTTTGATCCCAGCTCGGAGCAGGTTGGGTGGTGTAGGATTGGTGAACACTTCCAGTTTTCAACATTCTTCAGCATATCTTGACAGATTACTGATGACGACAGAATTTACATTTTAGGTAATGAATGCCTTCAACTGAATCCTCACGGTTTAGGCTACACTGTAAAAATGTCCGTAAATTAGCGGCTAATATTCGTATTTTGTGATTCCTAAGATTCCTGATTTATTTAGGAATCACAAAATATGAATATTTTTCACTGTTTATTCAATTTCAATTCAATTCATCTTTATTTCTATATCTCTTTTACAATGTAGATTGTGTCAATGCAGCTTAACATAGAAGTTCTAGTCAATTGAAACTGTGTCAGTCCAGTTCAGAGTTGAAGTTCAGTTTAGTTCAGCGTGGTTTAATTTTCACTGCTCAAAGTCCAAACATAGATGAGCAAATCCATCAATGCGCAGCCCCACAAGTCCCAAACCAAAGCAAGCCAGTGGCGACAGTTGTGAGGAACAAGCTTCACCGGTTGACGAAAGTGAAGAAAAACCTAGAGAGAAGCCAGGCTCAGTTGGGCACGACCATTTCTCCTCTGGCCAAACTTCTTGTGCAGAGCTGCAGTCTAGGCGTCGGAAGCTGGAGAATGCTGGACGCCTATTGTATAAAAGATGCATGTGTGAGTAGGTCACAGGCAGGCGTACAGGCTGGCCCGTGGCATCAATGCAGAGACTCGTCTGTCACTAGGGTATTTCAGGAATCAGTCTCATGCTCTTCGCCTTTCCATGACCACCACAGCATCTGCTCAGGATATTTATGCTTTTGAATTGGATGATCAGACCTTGATCTTTCTTCCGACAACTTTCAACCTTGAAAAAACATTTTTAATAGTTTAAAGTGATGTATTGTCTGGGTTGGTATTGAATATTATGCTACAAAACCCTTGTAATAAATTCCAGTACATTTTCTGTTATTTTTACAGACTTATTTCTCTCTATATTATATTTACATTATATTATTTTAAACTACTAAAACATCAATCAAAGTCACTTTGTTAAACTGTACAGTTGATTTTCCAACATCAAAAGTCGACAGAGCAGAGATCAACATCCCATAATGCAATTCACAACCGTAAATAATCCTGAAAAGCTGAAACTGTAAATGAACAAGTATTTTTTTAGTGTATAGCTTTATAAAAACTTTCAGAATGCGCATTTACAGGTGTGTTATTAATCAGATTTCAAGCGGTTGCATAATATTTGGAATATTTGCATCATCATTTCGAGGAAATGAATTAATATTCATGTGCAGTAGCAGAGCAGGATGTTTCCTGAGGGCAGAAGCTCCAGCGTTTTGATAGCGGCAGTCTTTACCTGAAGTTTGACAGTCAATGGAGGGCCGAGCTTTGTCTGACGCTCAGGGAGCCGCACAAAAGAAGTCATTTCATGTGTCACATTCTCATCAAAGGAAGCCAATTTTTACTCAGGCTTTTTACCCCGTAGATTCAGCGAGCAGATGGAAAAGTCATCCGGCATGACAGACAGCAGAGAGAGAGAGAGAGAGGTCTGAGCATCTCCTGCAGCTTCTGTCGTGCTGCTCGTCACTCAGAAAACAGTCATTTCTCCAAGCCGTTCACCAAAAAAAGAGCATAATCTCCCACATGAGTGACCGTATTAATGAAAAAAATCCCAAATACTGGCAAGTCTGGCGATGGGAGCTTGTTAAAGGCAAAGAGGAAATTAAAAATCTGTCATTTGCTTCAATTCTGAAGACTTTGTATAAGACAAAGCAAGGTATATAGACATACAGTTGAAATCAGAATTATTATTAGGATTTGAATCCTTTTATATATTTTATTCTAAGTGAAGTTTCATAAACTAATTTCGAGAGGAGCACGTGATATGATTGAGCACGTCTGGCCACTCATCTGTAATCAGTAATAATACAATCAGAGTGATCCTAGTTTACTATAAATGGATCATTTTCTCCCTACTGTTTCTATCTTCGTTTGGAAGAATCCCCCCTTCCACCCCATCTCCTCCTTTTCCTCCCTTTTCTAAAGGGGAGCTCTCGAGACCTACCTGATCTTGGATCTCCTGATATGCTTATCGACCGGGCGGGAGCCCTGGGCTCAAATATCTCCGAGCTCAGGGTTCTCTCCCGGGACAGCATGCCAAACCTGCTTTATACGCCAAGCATATCTAAGTGGGAACTCTTGAATTTCTATTTAACGGAGGGAAGATTTTTTTGAAGTACACATTTCTAAACAAAATGGCTTTAATAAATAATTTCTAATAACTTATTTCCAACATACAGTAGACTTATACTGAAAAGATAGCACTATATACATTTCTGGAGAACGCAAATTATGTAGCCTGAGGAATATGGCTGCATTTAGTCTTTAAAGCGAACACTACGGTGCAGTATGCCGTTCCTTTTCACGAATCAAGTTAAATTAATTGTTTTGATTGAACATAAAATAACTACAGTAAGTTTTCCACCCAAAACCCCTCAAGAATTGTGTTGATTCAGCTCATTTTGAAGAGTGCAGTATTTCTGCAGCTGTTCACTGTATGTAAAAACCAGCATGAAGACTCATTTTTAGCACTTCACCTTGTGGATTCAACACAACAGAGCCAACAAAAGTTTGTCGGTTTGCATCGGCATGTGTTTGACAGTCTCTCAGTAAGCATTTATTGTGAGATTCTCTCGTTCTGCAGATTCTCTGATGAAGTGAATACACTGAGATGTGCTGAACGAGTCCCTGAGCGACGCCTCGGTCCAAAGAGACTTGTGCGTTTGGGACTCGAAATAGATGCCGCATCTATTCCTGCCACCGTCAGGTTTTTATCTAAGTGTTTCCTGCTATAATCTACAGAGTTGTCCCCTGCCAAAATGTCAAGCATATGGTATGATAGACTGCAAAGCTGCAGCTTGTGTGTTAACCTGCAACAATTTGTGTCAGGAGGAAAATGTCAGCTTTAGATTCATATCCCTCCGGCTTGGAAAATCCGTCAAATATTTAAGGCATCTCAACTTTTCGCTAAGGATGTTTGGACTATCAAGGACGATTTATGTAAATGGTATTCATATTTCATGCATGATAAGCACCATTACCTTGATAATTACTGCAGTCGTGAGAGCGACGCAGATGGTGGAGAAAAGCTCAATCTGCTTGAGGAAAAACTTACCCAACACTTCCTTCAAGATCGTGACGTCATGCATTCACGATTCTTGAGGAAAAACTAGCACATTTGATTAGCAGGCTGAAATATTATTATATGAAATGTTATTATATGGCAAGCCGTTTTAACATTTATGGCTCTATTTTAACGATCTAAGCGCAAAGTCTAAAGCGCAGGGTGCAAAAGCATTAGGGGCATGCCCGAATCCACTTTTGCTATTTTATGGACGGAAAAAGATGGTTTGCGCCGCGGTGCATGATCTAACAGGGTTGTGCTTATTCTCCTAATGAGTTATGGGTGTGTTTTGAGCATAACACATTTGCTTTTTACATGGTAGACTTTGTAAGTGGACAAACTGAACGCTTCATTGACGAGAAAACAGTTAAACAGAGCATCTGCAGCGCAAGGATAAAGAATTAGCCTCCCTCATTCGGTGTCTTTCTCTTCACTTTTACTCTTTACTTCTTTACCTTCGTAGGAAACAGTGGAAATTCACTCCTTTAAAGACATCCATTAGCCTACATATTTAATTTTTAAGAGCAAAGATTTGTTTCAAAACTATTTCTAAATTCAGTGCTAATTTCCAGCAAACAAATAAATGAACAATAGTAATAAAGCGTGGTCAAAAAACTGAGTTATATCCTAACACACGTCCTGTTCTTATGGCCCATGCACACATCTCCAAAACCCGATAGGTGGAGAAATCTAAAATTGTTTTTATTAAAACAAATATAAATATGCATATAATAAATACTACTAATAATATTATAATTACTTATTTTAACATATAATTAGACCTTAGAGATCAATAAAACTTTCAATTAAACATATGAGGCAGAATTGTTCAGTTCAGTTATTTACTGTAAATAATATGCTGAACTAAACAGAAACAAACTATAGTATATAACAGCAAAAATTAAAAATCCAATAAAACCAGGCGTTACACGTTTAAAAAGAGATATTCATTGGAATAAACATTGTGTGTGTGTATATATATATATATATATATATATATATATATATATATATATATATATATATATATATATATATTTACAACTCTTCATTAATGAATTACACTACATAATGTAGTAATATTAGTAACTATCTTGAACTAATAGTAATTACCATATACTTTAGCCTTTAGTACAGTAAACTATATACAGTATATAACTCCTCTCCCTCAGTCATCTTTCCATTAGGCGAATTCCTCATGTAAGCCTATAGAGGAATTACCAGTTTGTAAACATTCAGGATGCACGCGCAGCGAGGTTGCAAAAGAAAACGGGAGCGCTAGCATTTACATCAAGGGAATGACATCTGATGCGATACAGAGTTTGTTGTTGTCTCAGAAATAAGTTATATCGATTACATATTTTATTCATGTTATTTACATAATGCTTTCAGCGTATTTTAACAGATTGTCACCCAGTGATAAGCACAGTTATTCAGCAAATTAATGTTAAAGTAAGCGACGTTCGTTCGTCTGACAGGTCCATTTGCGATAGCACCCTCCCAATGGACAATGGATAAGATGAAATGGCCAAGCATCCAGCCCCAAATATACAATCTCATTGAAGCTCCAAGTGTTTTTACAAGAGAGAAGTTAAAGGCCCACAAGTCTTTGGATGCCTACAGTGTTGTTCTGTGTGGTCATGTGCAAGAAATAATGTTCCATCATTACCAGATTCAAAACTTTGTAGTCCTAAAAACCGAGATTCTGCCTAGCCAAAGACAAGGAAAGAAGACGGAGCTATACAAGGCCTGGGTAATCATCAACAAGCATTTTACAATTTTACATCCCCTTTTGTAGTGGATCAGAGTACACGCAAGAAAGAAAGCCATTCTCGATTCAAGTTTTCAATCTCCGATATATTGCGAATGAATTTAATTACACGCCTCATCAAAAAAAAAAGAGCCATCATCAGCACATTAAATATATTCCAGCCCCAAAACAGAGCTCTGCTGAGTAATTACCCAGCAAGGTAATTGCAGAGCAGTGACACTCAGGGCTTTTTTCCCCATCTTCTTCTTTTCTCTTCGTTATGCAATAGGCTGCTTTGGGAAATTACTGTTTTCGCCTGCCGTCTTCCCTCTATTGTTGTTGTTTCCATAGTTGCATGCATACTTTTATGACAGCAGATCCCATCGGCAGAATTTAAAACAAAGCAAAAATCATTTGGGCGGCACTGTGGAGCGTCATTCTGGAAAACTAGTGAGGCGTGTACCTGTAGTTTCATGATCAGCGCAGGGCTGCTGGAATAACTACACCACTCATCAAAGCATTATAATAAGATTAACTAGTGATTAAAAAAAATATAGGCTACTGTTATAAGGCTGGGTTTGAGATCGCTTCCCTGATTAGAGCGCATTTGCATAAAATGGCATAGAAATTTCAGGGTATTTACGTAAGAGGTGGAGTTCAAAATGGAGAAGTGACACGTTTAGAAAATCCCCATTCAACACCAGTATTCTGCATGCCAGGCAGGACTTGGAAGAGATACTTTTTTTTTTTTGCTTACAGCTTTGCATGCTAGATATAGAAACATTACACAACCGCATGTATACAGTCCTGCTGCTGTTTAGGTTAAGTAGCCTGTTAACGGAAGCTTACTGAACTTGTAATATACACAGGTTTGATGATGATGATGATGATGATGATATCAATAATAATAATCATATATTTTAGTTTCATTTTTACATGCACTGTAATAAATGCTGGGATCCACACAATTCCTTCAAGTTGTCCCAACACAAATCGAATAGATTAACCTAATAGCTTTTACCAATTTAAGTTGATTGAACATAAAACAATTAAACTGTCCCAAAAAACCTCAGGAGTTGTGTTGATTCAGCTAATTTTAAATAAGTAGTTTGAACAAGCAGCAAAAAACTAGCCGTTTGAAATGTTATAAAAGGTTTTTAAGGCGCACAAATGATCTTTAGCTTGAAGGCGTAGAGCTGAGGGGAAGAGGTTAATAGCCCTTTGAACAAAGATTTTTCAGGATCATACTCGAAACCAAGGGGATAAAAAATTTCCCAGAATACACCAGCCACAACGGCAGGAATCCACAAATTAGTGTTTTTTGTCATTTTTACGAACTTTAACATCAAACTAGCATATGTTTTAATATATTCATAACTGCTAAACCGCTAAATTTGGCTATCTATAATCCCTAATAATAACTCCTGTATAGCAGTCCCACAACATTCTGACACTCGAATATCCTGTTAGAAAGTTTAGTGACTGGGAATGAGCTATTTACAGTGTCTGCTGTAATGTTAGTGTTGTTTTTGTGTGTTTACATAGATGAATATTTGGGAACGGTGTAAATGCGCAGTATAGTTATGATCTTATTGCTACATTAGATCGTTATTGTAACATGATCGTTGCCTTCTGAAGACAAAATAACGCAAGTGGAATAACTACAGCAGTCGCCATCGTCTGATTGCGATGACATATAATGACATGTGCAGATGCTGTAGTGCTGTCCCAATTCTTAGGGGTAAATTTTGAAGCCCTTCACCTTCACACTCGTTTTTAAGGGCCAAGGGGAAGGGGAAGGGAAAGGGGTAGAATTGGGATTGGGCCTTGGAACATTGTTTCTGCAGATTTTTTTTTTTAGGCATGATTATATTTATTTATATATATATATATATATATATATATATGTATATATATATATGTATATATATGTGTGTGTGTGTGTATATATATATATATATATATATATATATATATATATATATATATATATACACTTTAAATTTTAAAAGTTCTTTTAAAGAACTTTTCTCCGGTCTTATGTTTTATGTTAATGTTCAGTATGTTTTACAACTGATAACTATACCTAAACCCTTTCCATGAAACCTCAATGCATGTTAATTACCTTACAGTAGGTCGTAGATCTTTCCTCTGTTTAGCACCTAAACCCTGGATCCAGTTCGGGAAGCAGACACACTCTGTCAGTTTAACACTAGATTAAATACACATCTCTTTTGTCACACCTGTCCACAGGTCTTTACACTGGCTCCCAGTTACATTCAGAATAGATTTTAAAGTATTATTACTGGTCTATAAATCACTAAATGGCCTAGAACCTCAATACATTACAGATATGCTCACTGAATACAAACCTAATAAATCACTCAGATCTTTAGGATCATATAAACTAGAAATTCCAAGAGTTCAGTCAAAGCAGGGTGAATCGGCTTTCAGCTACTGCGCCCCTCACTGCTGGAATCAGCTTCCAGAAATGATCAGATGTGCTCCAACATTAGGCACGTTCAAATCAAGACTGAAAACACATCTGTTTAGCTGTGCCTTTACTGAATGAGCACTGTGCTACGTCCGACAGATCGCACTATTATGTTTTTCTCTTCTTTTTCATTCTTTTATAACACATTTGATCTGTTTTTATGTTTTTTTTTAACCATTTTTATTATTTGTTTTTATTTCTCTTATACTTGTTTCTTTTATTCCTGTTTATGTAAAGCACTTTGTATTGCCACTGTGTATGAAATGTGCTATATAAATAAACTTGCCTTGCCTTTGCATTAGCATACACATAAAACACAAATGCTTTTGAAATCCAAATCCTCTAAAGGATTGTTAGACTGCATTAATTAGGGCAACCGGAGCCGGTAACACTTCGCAAAAGACATTATAACTTGAACGGCATCTACGCTTATGTTTGTCAGTTTTCATTAACCCAAGCTCTCCATTATCCTGGACCAGGTTGTATTCTGAGCAGCTGCTGTGGCGGCCATTGAGGAGTGGAGATCATGAGGCTGGTTCCTGAGATGCCCTAGTGACAGAGGAGTCTCCCCACTGATCCAAACTTGAAGACCCGTTGGTGACCTACTCACACCTGCAGCTTCTCCACATTGGACATCCAGCGTTCTCCGGTGCCTAGACTGCAGCTCTGCACAAGAAGTTTGGCCAGAGGAGAAATGGTCGTGCCCAACTGAGCCTGGTTTCTCTCAAGATTTTTTCCCCTTCACTTTCGTCAATTGGTGAAGTTTGTTCCTTGCTGCTGTCGCCACTGGCTTGCTTTGGTTTGGGACTTGTGGGGCTGCGCATCGATGGATTTGCTCTTCAGTGTTTGGACTTTCAGCAGTGAAAATTAAACCACACTGAACTTAACTACAACTCTGAGAACTGGACTGACACAGTTTCAATTGACTAGAACTTCTCTGTTAAGCTGCTTTAACACAATCTACATTGTAAAAGCGCAGTAGAAATAAAGATGAATTGAATTTAATTGAATATCACCAGTCGTTTCTTAGGTAAGCACACCATCGCCTGTAATAGATATTAGACTTCAAAAGAAGAATCTGAATGCTCATCTGGCCACGTGACCCATCACATCAGCAACGCAGGAGTGTGTGTCAGACACACATGTGGAGTGTGAGAGGTTGTGATGCGTGATGGCTCTTTCTGTACTTCATCATCTCCTCTCTAATGGGACGACGTTCACCTGTGCTTCAGACGCTGCCACTTTTCATTGAAATCTCCAGACGGCTCCGAATGAACTCACACGACCTTACAGACGAAGAGAAGACGAGCTGGAGCGAAACACCCTGAGCAGAGCTAATATATATTAGAACATTATAATGGAGGCTTTAACGTTGTGCTAGATGACAATATTAGTATTTCACTCTTGCTATTTATTTTGTGTATATATTTTATTTAGCTATATATTTTATAATAATGAAAAACAAGCAACGACTTCCAAAATAAGTTTCCTTGGCTGTGTTTTGGATCATTGTCTTGCTGACATGTCCACCCTGGTTTCATCTTCATCATCCTGCTAATGTAGATGTTGGACTGAAGCAGCTGATATTCATTTACACAGAGGAAGAGCAGAGGGTTGCTAAAGAACTACTGAGAAATTTCAGCAGCTGCCTGGGCTTTCACTGTCTGTCTTCATGTGTTCAATACTTTTCCCCTGCGTCATTTCATTTTATTATGAATAACTTTATTTGTAAATTTAGGGTTGGGCTATAAAATCAGTATCGATATTTACTGACCAAACACTATTGTCAATAACAATTAAAAAAGTTTAGTATAAAATTTTGGTATGAAGGCTATAGTCTTATTAAAATATGGCTGCTGAGCATGAGCCTTGGAAGCAATGCCAATAAGCTATGCTGTGTCCACACCAGACGCGATATGCGTGGATAAATCGCTCTATTCGTGCGTTAATAGACATGTGAACATTTAGAGTTTACTTGCTACATTCGCGCGTCAAATTCAAAGAGCAAAAGATGCGAATTCGCATCATGGGGCGGTTTCTGTCTGCCTGGTGACTGTAGCTCCGTTGCTAAATGGCTAACATGGATTTTATTGAAAGAGTAGCTGTGTTTATGTGCTTTAGGAAGGCTGATAAACAGCGTCGATTCATTTGGATCCTTGTCTGAGTCCACTAGATCCATTCAGAGGTGCATCCAGCTCTGTGAGTTCATAAACTCCTCAAGAAACTTTACCTGGATGATGGAAGCTTTCAGAGGTGCTTCAGGCTGAGCCGAACCCAGTTTGAATAGCTGTTGTTAGGGGTCTAGAGGATTTCCCCTCTGGACACCAACAACAGGCACTACGTGATAATCACGCCCTCACAAGCTCCTGATTGGTTAATGTGGCGCAAATGTCAGCTGAAGTTCATGTTTTCCAACTGGAGCGATACGCACGTACAGAACGTGAATCACACAAAACGTTCAACTCACACCACTTCAATCGCACGAATTGACCCCCAGGATGTCTATTTGTCTCTTTGCATTGGCTTAACATGTAAATCATTTGCGCTTGATGCTTCATCAGCGTTTGCTGTGAATGCAGCAAGGGTGTAATTTTGTCATTTCCATTGGAGGCCCGCAACTTGCACGACGCACACATGTTGTGCAGGCGGTGCACATTTGACTCATGCGCATTTCCAGATCCACCCAGTTAAAAAACTTTTAAACTTTTCCGAATGTCGTGAGCGCACCGCGATTCATGCAAGTATAACTAACCTATCTTTTTCACACATTGTATGGAATATACACGTTTCAGTAGTAAAGGCAGACTAATTATCTCAAACAAACACAGCGCATCCAAACACCGCAGGGCTTTTTACTTTACTCCATTAACCTGCATCAGAGTTGCAGCAATAGTTTTCCGTTTGCCATCCTTTAAGAAAATGGTTGATGGTCGCCTAGTTATGAGAGAATGAGAGAAGCTTGTGCTTGTCACTTTAGGTCAGAATAACAACACCTGTGAAAATGAGTGCCGTATAGCAGCAGTGAGGAGACTGTGAATAAAAAAGGATGTAAGGATGTCGCCAGAGTGGCTTTTTGGTTTCTTTTCTTGTGCATCCCAGCCACTAGCACCCCATCTGAAAGAGTTTTAAAGCATAGGGGTAATGTAGTCATTCAATTTCACAATCTGTAATTTTTCAATATCAGAATCAGAATCAGAAAGAATCAGAAAGAGCTTTATTGCCAGGTATGTTCACACATACAAGGAATTTGTTTTCGTGACAGAGCTTCTACAGTGCAACAGGATAACAGAGACAGGACAAAAAACAGATAATAAATATATTTAAAAAAATAGAAGTAAGTAGTATATGTATTTGAATATAGATGGATGGTTTCTTTACTTGAAAACTCAGATTTGAGGATCATAATTTGTGTTGTTGACAGAGTTCGAGGTTTACTGTATTATTATTATTCACACCTTACGGTCGTTGATCTACCTTTACCATTGCACCACTTTTTATTCACCACATTTTACTCATCAAGTTTAAGAGTATCTTTAACACTTTATTTTTTTTATGAAGAGATGAGATGTTTTGTTTTTGACTATTAAAACCATTTGCCTTAGTAATGTTGATAAATTAAAATAAAGTGGTTAAAAAAAATCATAGTATTCCTAAATGTATTGTTAAAAATATTAAATAATTATCGATATCAAATGATGAAAAATTATATTGTGCTAATTTTTTTTTTTGCAAAATCGCCCAGCCCCAAGTAAACTAATTAGTAATTTGTAAACTAATTCATTTGTAAACTAATTGTTCTCTTTGCATATATGAATTTTTTTGATTGTTACCAACATCCGGGGAAATTTTCAAGTCAATAACACCTTTAAAAATATGTTTTCTAAGAAAAATGGTGATGTGTTGAATACTTACACTGTATCTGTAAGCTTTCTCTTACAAAAAAAACTGCAGCTCTCTTCCACGGTTTGCACTTGTTCTCTTTTAATTCTCCTGATTTGTATTTACAAGCAGCTGGACAAATTGTCCTGTCAGCTTCTCTGTTGTATTTGATCAACCTCGGCTTTGTTTATACGCCTGTAAACCCGTCTGGCTCACTCCATCTCCACCGTTCCTCATCAATAATTGATTGCGTCTCGATTCTGGAAGGAACTAACAACATCCAGCGGTTTGAAGCTCCACGGCGTTGAAGTCCCACGTTCTGTTTGATCCTTCACTTTCAAGTGGCATGTAGCTTCAAGTACGGCTAGTGCTCCACTTCCCATGCATGAAACATCCTTCATCACGCAAAAACCTGCCGGACGAACCCTGCGTCCCAATGCGCATGCTATTATCCATCCTGAAATGCATGCAAGATTAGCATTAATGTGAGGCAAAATGACAGGACAAACAAATATATTTACCTGGAGTCCTGCATACTAATATTATCCACAACTCCTCATGAAATATTTTTAATGGTTCACTTTTTACTTTTCTGAACATGCACTGTAAAAAAAAATGCTGGGTTCCAAACAATCCAACATAGGCTCATTCTGAAAACGTAGCCCTATACACTTCTGGAGATTGCGAATTATGCAGCCAGAAGTCTTTAAAGTGAACGCTAAGGGTGGTATAACGCCATTCCTTTTCATGCTTACCAGCTTACCTACATATGGACGGCTTTCCTGCTGTTACCAGTTTGTCCAGTAGCTCACCATGTACGTTGGTGGACTTAAGACGCAGAGAGGAGTTGACCATGATGACGGGGTTCGAGTCCAGTGAAGAACGGTTCCAGAAAGCGAGTAAAACAAAAACAGAAGCCAAAAAATCTAATAAACAAATAAGAGAATGTGGTAAAACCTGAAAACGTGGTAAAAAAAAAATAAAATCAGGATACTGCGAGGGCTTTTCTTTTTCTGGATTGCTTTTGAAAACTGTCACTTGAGTTTAGGGAAATGGGTGGTCCCTAGTCAATCAGTGCTTTTGAGAACACTATTGGTTGGGTTAAGGGAAGAAGGCGGGTGGGTCAGTCGATCGGTCAGTCAGTCAGTCAGTCGACAGTGGCCTCTGGTGGATTTACGCGAGAACAGCAGGTGTGAATGGCACTAGTGAGAGAAATTTGAGATGTCAAAAAGTATACACTGCGGCCTCTGGTGGATTCGCGAAAACAAAAACTGCAAAAAATATAGCTTCTGGGACGTATTTTGCTCTCTCCAAAATATATATAGGGGTACGTAATCAGAATGCGCTTGGGTTGACACAATTGATTTGTGTTGGGAGAACAAAAGGCAATTACATCAACTTAGCTTTGACAAATTTAGGTGGACTGAACGTAAAACAATTAAGTTGTCCTTCCAAAAAAACTGTTTAAGCTAATTTTCAATAAGTAGTTTGAACAAACAGCAAACTTATTTTTTTGAGTGTTGCGAAAATAATAATTGCACTGTAAAAAGCGATTACTTACTTTAAAAAAGTCAACCCAGGCACATTCTGATTATGTACCCTAAATACATTTCTGGAGAGAACCAAATACATCCCAGTAGGTACCATACATTTTGAGAAAGTTTGATTAGCTGTTGTTAGGTGTCGGCAAGAGGATTTCCCCTCTGGACACCAACAACAGGCACTACGTGATAATCACGCCCTTACAAGCTCCTGATTGGTTAATGCTGCGCAAATGTCCGCTGAGGTTCATATTTTCCAACTGGAGTGCGTAGAAAGCAAATGAATCACGCAAAACGCTTAACTCACACCACTTCAATCGCATGAATTGCCCCCAGGATGTCTATTTGTCTCTTTGCATTGACTTAACATGTAAATCACTTGCGCTTGATGCTTCATCAGCGCCTGTGTGAACGCAGCCAGGGTGTAATTTTGTCATTTTCATTGGAGGCCCGCAACTTGCACGACCCACACATATTGTGCAGGCGGTGCACACGTGACTCAAGCGCATTTCCAGATTAACACAGAACAAAAGGCAATTACATTAACTTAGCTTTGACAAATTTAGGTGGATTGAACATAAAACAATTAAGTTGTCCTTAAAAAAAACTGTTTAAGCTAATTTAAGTAGTTTGAACAAACAGCAAACTTATTTTTTTGAGTGTTGCGAAAATAATAATTGCACTGTAAAAAGCGATTACTTACTTTAAAAAAGTCAACCCAGGCACATTCTGATTATGTACCCTAAATGCATTTCTGGAGAGCACCGAATACGTCCCAGTACCATACATTTTGAGAAAAGCATCACAAATTTTTTTTTTTCATTCCTGTCAAATCCTGGATTTATAATAATCCTGGATTTATAATAGTTATTTAATAATAATAATAATAATAATAATAATAATAATAATAATAATAATAATGATAATAATGATAATAATAATGATGATTAAGAAGTCTATATGGATAATCATACACTGAAAATACATAATTCAACCCAGGTTCGTTCTGATTACATACCGCTATATACATTTCTGGAGAGCGACAAATATGTGCCAGGAGGTACAATTTTTTGCAGTTTTTGTTTTCGTGAATCCACCAGAGGACGCTGTGTATTAATTTTGAGATCTCAAATTTGTCTCACGACTGCCATTTGCACCTGCTCTTCTCGCTTAAATCCACCAGAGGCCGCTGTCAACTGACTGACTGACCGACCAATCGACCAACTCATTCTCCTCCTTCCCTAAACCCAACCGATAGTGTTTTAAAAAGCACCGATTGACCCGCCCACCCACTGTCCTAAACCCATACGACAGTCTTTTCAAAACAATTCAGAAAAAGAAAAGGCCCTCACCCTCGTCATCACAGTCAACTCCACTTTGCGTCTCAAATCCTCCGCCATATGCAAAAAGCCACTGGGCAAACAAGTAACAGTGGGAAAGCCGTGCATACAGAAGCGGTCAGCTGCTTAGATTTTTATTGATCATTATTTGTCTTTTTATTATATTATATTATTATTTTCCTATAATTATTGCTTTAGTATTATTTCATTTTCCCATATTGTTATAATCTTGTTATATGACTGTGTGGATTTAAGCAACACTTGTTTTTAAGAGTAAGAGATAAGATATTGTGGTATAATAAGACTTGTTGGATTTATCCTGTGAGCATTGAATCATACACATCTAAGATTATTCAATAAACTCTGCTCTTTCTTCATCATCATTACTTCGTCTCCTGCTTCTGCTCCTCTCTGGCTTTCTCAGTCAACTCCTATATTGATAGGAAACAGTTAATACACCGTAAAACCCAACAGTCAACTTTATCAAATTAAATGAACTCAAAATTTACTGTTAAGTTAATTCTACTCATTTGAAAATAGTTTTGAACTCAGTGTTGAAGGTAATAAGTTAATTAAATACCTCAATACTTCAACTTAAATGGAGTAAGTTCACAGTACTCAAATAGATTAGTTTTTAACTCAATTAGTTTGCAGCAATCACTTTCCTCAAATGGTTTGAGTTGTCTTAACTTATCGAGTTTTACAGTACTCAGTTGGTTTGAGTTCTCTTCATTATTGGGTTTTACTGTGCTTAAATTGCTTCGTTTACTTAAATAGATTAAGTTCACAGTACTCATTAGGATTAGTTTTTACACTTAAATGGTTTGTTGCAATTGGTTTCCTCAAATGGTTTGAGATACCTTAACTTTTTGGGCTTTACAGTGCACTGGTTAACAGGTTTGGGTATTGAGCGGCTCCGCTGGCTTGTTGTCTGGATACCCAGACAAACAGACATTTTCTGACAGGATCTGGCATCTGGGGCTAGATCTTACCTGGCGTGAAGAGTGGGATCTAACATAAGTGACAGTGTGAACACTAAGCAGAACTAAATGCATATTCAATGGCGATCAATTAAAAATACACCCGGCAAATTTTTACCAAAGTTTACAAAGTTTTTGTACAAATGTAAATAAAAGCTGAGAAATATTTTCAATTTCATTGTCTTACTATTTTTTAGGAGAAGTCTGTGTCATTTCCGGTCAAATAAACCTAGCTGGTTGACTTTAAGTCAGACTTTTCCAGGGATGTGAAGCAATTCAGGCTTGACTGTACAGTTGAAGTCAGAATTATAAGCCCCCCTTAATTATTAGCCTCACTGTTTATCTCCCCCGACTAATTTCTTTTTAACGGAGAGAAGATTTGCTCATCACATTTCTAAACATAATAGTTTTAATAACTCATCTCTAATAACTGATTTATTTTATCTTTGCTGTGATGACAGTAAATAATATTTGACTAGATATTTTTCAAGACACTAGTATTCAGCTTAAAGTGACATTTAAAGGCTTAACTAGGTTAATTAGGTTAACTAGGCAGGTTAGGGTAATTATGTTATTGTATAATAATGGTTTGTTCTGTAGACTATCGAAAAAATACAGAGCTTAAAATGGGTTTAAAAATTAAAACTGCTTTTATTATAGCCGAAATAAAACAAATAAGACTTTCTTTAGAAGAAAAAATATTATCAGACATACTGTGAAAATTTTCTTGCTCTGTTAAACATCATTTGGGAAAATTTAAAAAAAAGAAAAAAAAAAAAATCAAAGGGGGCTAATAATTCTAAGACTTCAACTGTATATTCAAATAGAGAACAGTTACTGTAATTCACACACAGCATAAATAAATATACGTGTTAAATGTTGTAAAAATAGTTTTTTCTATTTTTTTTACACATAAATGCACTCCATACATACTGTACCTGGGTCCAAAATGACTATCTTTCAAAAACAGCCACATCACTTAAAACCATTGTAAAAAATACAACTTATTTAGCCAGTCCTCATGCATTCATTACACAGACACCGAAACAATCCAGCAAAATATAGAAAAGCAAATTACTTTTTATTTGTAAGTGGCATTTACAAATGAATATATGTACATGACCTTTTTTATTTTACAAATTTGTCACAAAAATATAACTCTTTTCAAAAAAGTTTAAATATCTGTACATTTGATGTGAATGCATTTACAGGGGTGATGGACCCACGGCTAAAAGCAATCCTAAATTTCTGACACTGTCGCAAAAATGAGAGCCAAACACAGCACGACGACGCCGCTCAACAATCGCAACCCCCAAACGTAGAAATGTAGAAATATACAAACATCATGGGCAGCGGCACAGAGAGCTCAAACATAGCACTGACGCTATATCTGATCATATTTGGCAGGTATGTGCAAAACGTGACTTCTTGGAGAACAATTAAACCATTACTGACTGTAGCTGATCAATAAATAAACAAACAAACAGAAAAATAGTTCCCATTTTTCTTCCCACCCCCATCCCAAACACCAGTGGAATATCATACAAGGCACTATTATGAGTTATGAAATGTATTGAAGCTGGATTTGATCCTGACGTGAGCAAATAAACTGGAATCAGAGGCATCTGTGAACTCATGAAGTTAAATTAAAACATGACGCATAATCGAATGGGTTACTTAAAGGGGTAGTTCACACAAAATTGAACATTTGGTCATTTTCTTTAGTCTGTGGAACACAAAAGAAGATATTTTGAAAAATGTTGGAAACCTGTAACCATTGACTTCCATTTGTCTTGCGTACTGTGAATGGTTACCGGTTTCAAACATTCATCAGAGTATCTTCGTTAGTGTTCAACAAGATAAAAGAAAATAATAAATATTTAAAATCACACAAGGGAGAGTAAATGGGGAGTACATTTTCATTTTAGGGTGAACTATGCCTTTAAGTAATTTTTACTTTTAAAGGTGAAGTGTGTAAATTCTGCATCAGAAAGTGAAATATATATATATATATATATATATATATATATATATATATATATATATATATATATACATATTCATATATATATATATATATATATATATATATATATATATATTCACACATATATATATATTCACACACACACACACACACACACACAGACACACACACATATATATATGTATATATATATATATATATATATATATATATATATATATATATATATATATATATGTATATATATATATATATATATATATGTATATATATATATATATATATATATATATATATATATATATATATATATATATATATATATATATGTATATATATATATATATATATGTATATATATATATATATATATATATATATATATATATATATATATATATATATATATATATATATATATATATGAATTTATTTATTAGCAAAACTCCAAATTCAGTTAGTAAAACTTTAAAACAAAGATTTTAAAACATTAATTCTTAAACAAAAGATTGCATGTTAGAAAAATGTCATTGGCTATTAATCTGCATCATTTTTTTAGGATTTGCCTGACTTTAGATTGACTGAGGATATTTATTTTGGAAAAGTGGATCACTCAGATGAATCTGTTCATTTACAGTATATTTGGAGAAGGAGGGTTTGTTAGCATTTATGAATGTTGAATGTTAAAGCAGCTACATAAAAAGTGTGGAATAAGATTTAGGCAGAAAAAACATATGCACTTATTTAAGGTAACTTAATAACGTAAAGTAACTTGACACTGCTAAAATAACTGGTTTCCTGTGCTGAAAAGCTGGATTTCAGCATTTTTTCACTATTTCTCACATGATGCTGCTCGATGAACTAAGATTTGTTTTTAATTAAAGAATTTAATACTTATTCAGCAATGATTCATTATTAATCACGGATTAAAGATTGATCAAAATTACACATAAAATAATGCAATAAAATATATATCTATTTTCTTATAAATGCCATTTCATTTCTAACTTTCTGGATGAGAATTGTTTAAAGAATGTATGGCAAAACTGTTATGCTGAAAAAAACCCTTTTGATTATAATAGGAATTATTATTATCAAATTAATCAACAAATCATATTTAAATGATTTCTGAAGATTGGAGTAAACATTGACATTGTTACAATAATAAATGTTAATTCATTCAAAGGAATAAGTTACATTTGAAACATTATTAACAAATAATAACAGTTATTTCAAATTGTACTAAAAATCCACATTTTTGTAAATTTATTTAGTAGTTTCAATCAAAAAAAAATGCAATCTTGGCAAGCAGAAAAGTCTCTGAAAGCATTTTAAAAACTCAATCATTTAAGTTATTGACTCAAAGTGCAATAAACATATCTTTAGTTCTTGTATTCCAGTGTGAACAGCCAATGGATGAGCCAGACATTCAATACCTGAATAAAACTCGCAAAACTGTGATTGCGTGAGCGTAATAGAAGATCAAAACATGACCTCACTGTACAAATTTTTTTAAATATGCAGTAATTGCTCATTTTATTGATGTCTAATCATCTTGTTTTATCTCGCCCCTTTTCACAGCGATGTATACGACAGAATTTTGCATGCTCAAACTCTAGTGTGACCACAGCTTAACACTCTTTAGGCAATCAGCCGACACACACTGAAAAAAAATTATTCATTGGATTTACTTTTTTTTTTTTTTTAGTAAGTGGTTGCAAACAACTTACAGTATATGGTCTGAAATTAAACAAACAAATTAAATGTAGTAATGTTCAACTTAATTTGTTTAAATTCAACCCATATAAATTGTTTCCAACCACTTACATTAAAGGTGCAGTACGTATGTTTGTCACCCAGTGGTTGAACTAGGTATTGCGTGCTTGGTTCAAAACAAATGCAGGTTGCCAGATTGACGACATCAACAGAAGTGACAATAACCACCTCAGGTACACCTCATGTACTTTATTCAGTGTTAAATGCTAATAATGTGAGTTTGAATGCCATTTTACGTGACATTTATTTCCGTACTACTGAAAGCAGCAGCAGATAGTTCACCTCAGATCTGGAAAATAAAATAAACTGTTTGAAATTGAACTTCAGAACTGTGACTCATATTAAACCAACACATATCAGTGATTCAGCATGTTCATTTAATAATATTAAAGAGGTTTAATATGTAATAATTAGATTATAAACCCTTACCAATTAGCCGGAGTGAAGTGAGTGAACTATTCTGTGCTTCCGAATGGCTTTATTTACATTTCTGTGGTGTTTCGTCTGGTGCAAACAGCCCAATTGCTTATCACTGCAAACCTTGTCATGTAGCGAGTTGTTAGGACACGCGGTTACAGTGTAACCTGCTCACCTAATGTTTACATTCGTAATATTTATTTTATTTGCTATTAATTAATAACCACCTCATGTGGAACTCTGAGACTGCGTTTCATTCCGGAGTCTGTTACTGTCCACCGGAGGTCGCATTTCAGTCATAGACGCATACTCCGAGAGCCTTCATGACTAAATAAATCAAATATGCTGTTTTCCATGAAGGCAACCCAGGGTGCTGAAATATAATTGGCTAAACTGGCAGTGGGCGGGACCAAAGAACCAAAACAAAGACAGCCTTTCAGGCACATAACGCACATTTTCAAAGCTGAATATCTGACTTCAGCATTGTTTTTCAGATAAACAAGAATGTTCACTTAGCATGTTTCTTAAATATCTGCTAACATATTATGCTATTTTTATGCTTTAGAAGAGCCAAAAACTTAAATACAGCACCTTTAAAACAATAAAAAAAAAGTATAAATCCAACGAATCATTTTTTCAGCGCCTGTAATATATACACAGTACAGACTTCACCTTTAAAATACCCACAGGTGAAAGGCTCACATTTTACAATAAGGCTTCATTAGTTTATGTATTTACTAACATTAACTTGTAGATCACTTATTATTTATCACATTTCAGCATTTACTAATCCCTTATTAAAATCCAGACTTAACATTAGTTAATGAACCAACATGAACTAACAATGAACAACTGTATTTTCATTAACTAACTTGAACAAACACTGAACAGAACCTTCATTACAGCACTTATTCATGGTAGTTAATGTTAGTAAATGCATTAACATATAGAACCTTATTGTAACAGTGTGAAAGCAATGCGCCACAGATATAATTTCTGAACTTTAAACAAAACAAAACAAAAACCTGTGTGTTGAATGCACAAACGATGAGCCACATCCAACAGGAACGCTCATGCTCTGGATCTGCAGGAGGTTTGTATGGTTTAAGCACACTGTGATGATGATGATGATGATGATGAGAAGATGTGCACAGTCTAAAGGGCCATCCACATATACAGCATATTACTTCTCAAACTCAACCAAAAATATGCTTTCCTGACAAACAATCCGCTAAAAAAAATGAGCATTCTGCAGAGGAAAGAGTCTTGGCTATAAATCGCGGCAGCAATTAAGCATCTAAATGAACGATTAGAACTGCATGAACGAACTGTAAATGCTCATGATTTCTGACAAGGTTCTTCATGCGTCATTTTTTTTGGAGAGCAGAAATCATACAGAACATTAACTTCTCCATTTTAGCTACGGTATCTGACAAGAGATGGATCGTGTTATCACATCTAATGTCTTCGTTCCTGATAGTCATTGCTTTGAATAGTATAAAGTGCCTCTATTATGCCATTTTAAAGGTTGCACATTGTTTTTTGTTTCTCAGAGTCTGAAATGGTTGGTTTAAGGATCAGGGGTCTCATTTATAAATGAAATGTGGCGTACGCACAAAACAGTAGCAGGAATGTACGTATGCCACTTATTTACTTCTGTGATGGAGAATCTAAGGATCGGAGAATCCTTGTAGCGAACTTATGTGTGCGTTGTTTGAAGAAAGTGACCATTCATCTGTGTTGTGATTTATTTTCATATATAATATTGTTTATATTGATTAATTCTTCATGTAATTATTTAATTTAATCGTATAATCATTAGTCATTTATATAACTATCATTTTATTGATTATTAGTTAATTATTTAATTATTATTTGTCATTTGATTATGTTTTTATATTTTATTATTATTGTCATGTCATTTTCATCTGCTTATCCGGGGCCGGGTCGCGGGGGCAGCAGTCTTAGGAGAGAACCCCAGACTTCCCTCTCCCCAGACACTTCCTCCAGCTCCTCCGGGGGAATCCCGAGGCGTTCCCAGGCCAGCCAAGAGACATAGTCCCTCCAGCGTATCTTGGGTCTTCCCTGAGGCCTCTTACCGGTGGGACATGCCTGGAACACCTCCCTAGGTAGGCGTCCTAGAGGCATCTGAAACAGACGCCCGAGCCACCTCAGCTGACTTCTCTCGATGTGGAGGAGCAGCGGCTCTACTCCGAGCTCCTCCCGGGTGACTGAGCTCCTCCCCCTGTCTATAAGGGTGCGCCCCGCCACCCTGTGAAGGAAACTCATTTCAGCTGCTTGTATCCGAGATCTTGTCTGTTCGGTCTGACCCAAAGCTCATGACTATAGGTGAGAGTAGGAACGTACTGTAGATTGACCGGTAAATCAAGAGCTTTGCCTTTCTGCTCAGCTCCTTCTTTACTATTATATATTATTATTTTCATATAATTACCATTTCATTACTATTTAATTTTTCCATATTCTTATAATCTTATGACTGTGTGGATTAACCGACACTTGTTTTTATGAGTAAGAGATAAGAGAATGTCTCCATTTCAAGGTCTGTATTGTCTCTGAACAATTTTGTAAAGCAGTAATTTCCCACTGCTGTTGCTTGTGGTATAATAAGACTTGTTGGATTTATCCTGTGAGCATTGAATCATCCACAACTAAGATTATTCAATAAACTCTGCTCTTTCTTTATCATCATTACTTCATCTCCTGCATCTGGCTTTCTCAGTCTCCTATATTGACACACAACAGCAGAGATGCATCTTACTCACACTGCAGATTAAACATACACATTCCTTATAGATACTGTTTACTAACAAGGTGACACCACCTAATAGACCATTTTGAGGGATGTGAACAATAACAAGGGTCCTAACGTATTTCCTGTTTTATATTTCCATGGCTTTTGAGAATCCAAAAAGGTCCACATTTTGATAAATAATGTTATGACCGCTGTTTTAACATTAAGATATGATTGAATTGCCTCTTGTTACAGTTATGAAATAGTTTGATATTAAGCAGGAAACGTTTATGGGCCAGTGACATTACCACAGTGAAATGGTCTATACTGGCCTGATGTACAAAATACACAGTTTTTGGCGATTTTCGTGCATGTGTAAACAGATTTTGTTTTAAAAACGCGAAGTAAATGTGAAACTTTTCATTTTTGGCTACATTGCTGTCATGTAAATGTACCCTCAGTCTGTTGTGATCGGTCTAAACCAAATCCCCATTACCAAACCAGAATTTCAGCTCATTCTCAGATACAAACAGTAACAACGGCACAGATTTTACATATTAATTTCAGTGTTCATCCTTCGAAGGTGGATTTGCTTTTGCTGCTCAGAAAACATTAATGTGTTAAATGTCGACATCTCAAACAAACTCCTCCAGTCTCAGCTGGAGCCAATGAAAACCGTAGACAGTCATTATGGAAATTGGTTACAAACTTACACAGATTTGCGCAGGAAATAACACTGGATGACTGAGGACTCTCACTTCTCACTTTAAAGAAACAAAAAGCTCTATTTATCTGTACTTTGATCTTTGAAACCCTGCAGACGTTTTACATTCACAAACAGCTACATTATACACCGCATGAAAGGTAAATAATAGCTTAATAGAGCACTTCAAACATTTCTCAACTCTCGAAATCGCTGTATGTGTGAACGCCCTTGGAATGGCTTAAAAGAATTCGAGAAAAAAACAACCCAACAACATATATATATACCTTTTTATCTTTTTTCTCTGCTTTTAAATACAAAATCAACACTCTCAGAGTGAGATGTATATAATATATAATTCTCCACTCGAACAGTGAAGAAACGGATGTTTTCCTGCAAATCCGCGCATAGCCTTGAGCTGCAGTGAGAGAACTGCACCCTAAACTGTGCTTTCAAGTTGAGTCAAAGACACTAAAACAACATACAGTTGAAGTCAGAATTATTAGCCCTCCTGAATTATTAGCCCCCCCCAAATACCCCCCCCCCCCCCAATTCTGTTTAATGGAAAGAAGAAACACATTTCTAAACATAATTAATTCATAATAACTGATTTCTTTTATCTTTGTCATGATGAAAGTACGTAATATTTTACTAGATATTTTTCAAGATACTAGTATTCAGATTAAAGTGACATTGATTTAAATGCTTAACTAGGTTATTAGTCATGTAAGATTAATTAGGAAAATCTTTATATAACGATGGTTTGTTCTGTAGACCAGTGTTTCCCAACCCTGTTCCTGGAGGCACACCAACAGTACATATTTTGGATGTCTCCATTATCTGACCCATTAACTTCAGGTTTTAGAGCAGGGGTCACCAAACTTGTTCCTGGAGGGCCGGTGTCCTGCAGATTTTAGCTCTAACTCTAATCAAACACACCTGAACAAACTAATCAAGGTCTTACTAGGTATACTTGAAACACCCAGGCAGGTGTTTTGAGGCAAGTTGGAGCTAAACCCTGGAGGGACACCGGCCCTCCAGGACCGAGATTGGTGACCCCTGTTTTAGAGTCTCTTCTGATGTTATGATAAGATGATTCAGGTGTGTTTGATAAGGGAGAGGTTAAAATGTGGACTGTTGGTGTGCCTTCAGGAACAGGGTTGGGAAACACTGCTGTAGACAACCGAAAACAAATATTTTTTAAGGGGGCTAATAATATTGACCATAAAAAGTTTTTAAAAACAATTAAAAACTGCTTTCATTCTAGCCAAAACTAAACAAATAGTACTTTCTCCAGAAGAAAAAATATTATCAGACATACTGTGTAAATTTCCTTGCTCTGCTAAACATCATTTGTGAAATATTTGAAAGAATTCAGAGGAGGGCGACTCATTCTGACTTCAACTGTATATACCAACGTAAAAGTGACAGTTCAAACCACGTGGAACCCTCACACCATTGTGCAAACCGTGTTGAGATTGGGATCGAAGCGGACAACCTTTCCCTCGATGGATTTGGAGTTGGTGTTGTACATGGGGTTCTCGAATGTAGCCTGACCGTTGTTGTTTTCATGCACAGAGCAGCCGCTGTACTCCGCTTTATCAGACTTCCTGCCATTGAACCAGAAGAAAAAGACATCAGACATTAGAAATCACAACCTAGCGGGCACCTTAAATTTCAAAACGACATCAAAAAACACAAAAAATGCAAACTGATTTAATGGCAGTTCTCTACCTTGATGTCAACATGACATCAAATTGACTTTACAAACATGTTAAAAAAGTGTTGAACACCATTAGCTATGTTTACATCCACCTATTTTTATGCACATTTTGGATATGCTCATAAAAAGTGGTTGATGGAAGCGCCAATATGCGCATAAATTTTAAAAATTTGCATAAAAAACATACGCATGACTGAGTATGATAAACTTTTTGTTCAGTAAGAAAAGATGTGCATTAACTGTGATGGAATCACTTTTACCGAACAAATTCCAGTATGTGCTTTAAAAAGGTCATGTAGTTTTGTTATAAGACATCATGTGATGATAAAAATGGTGTGCGAATGGACAAACCA
The DNA here is from genome assembly GCF_903798145.1 of Danio aesculapii. NCBI lineage: Eukaryota > Metazoa > Chordata > Actinopteri > Cypriniformes > Danionidae > Danio > Danio aesculapii. The sequence goes on along the minus strand of NC_079450.1, from coordinate 9,168,427 downwards.
GCAGGATGAGCACATAGTAAAACACCTGAACGGTTGTTTTGGTCATTCTAAAACGCCTTAACCATTTTATTATTAGTGTTTGGCAACGTTACTTTTGAAAGTAATGAATTACAGTACTGAGTTACTTCCAATAAAGTAACTAGTTGCGTTACTTTTTATGACATGTAATGCATTACATTACTTTTGAGTTACTTTTGAGTTACTTTTTCTGACCTGACTGAGGTTTGATCTCTTTCAGAACTTGCAGGTTTTTTCTTCTTCCTTTCTTTTAAATAATGGAGCTCTGCAATTGACAACACACTGTATAACCTCCATTTACTCCATTTAAAAACCTATTCCTTGCCTTCCATGCGTTCAGAATGAGAAAATGTCCATTGCAGAAATGTAAGGCTCTGCCATCTTTGTTTCTGTCAGTTCCTGTGGATAGCGCAATCCTCATTGAGTGCCGGATTCATTTATAAATCAGCAATTTTTTAAATAAAGCTATTTAATTTAACTGAAATGTAACTCGCACTACATTTATAATAAAAGTAACTCAAGTGTTATTACTTATTATTTAAAAGTAATGTGTTACTTAACTCGTTACTTAGAAAAGTAATATTATCACGTAACTCACGTAACGTGACGTACCCCCAACATTGGTTATATTATTATTACCTCCAAAATTGTCTGTGCTCCGCATCTCACGCCTTCACCACACGTTCATTGCATTTCGGCATTTTCTTTTGAGAAGTAATTTGTTAAATAAAGAAACGATTCACACAGCTTCTCCTACTGCAGCAAATTATGTTTTTACTTTTGATATTTGACGCCAGTAAATCAGGAAGTGATGATTTTGTTCTCTTTGGGTGTTTTCCCACCTGTGGATCAATTCTTTTGTTCCGAAACAGGGATAGAAATTGTTACAATGTCAATCTCATATCAAGCATGAGATCGCGATGACATCTAATGACGTGTGCAGATGCTGTAGTCCTGTCCCAAATCTGGGGGGTACATTTTGAAGCCCTTCCCCTTAACCCTCGGTTGTGAGGGCCAAGGGGAAGGGGTAGGGGTACAAAATTAAAATTGGGATTGGGCCCAAGACTGCTGTTCAGTCAATTCTCGAATAAACAGCTGCTCTCATTAATAGTTAACATGCTTTCACTTTCGTATTCGATATGAAACGCACATCTGCCGATAGGAATGACATCCCACCCTACTCATAATTCTCTCCTAAAATAGCCATATGTCTAATACATATCCATAATACACTATGATATATCCTGGTTCGGATCGTTTTGCTTTCTCACTACAATCGATCCGCTCCAGAGTTCGTTTCAATCAAGCCGAGACCACCTCATTCAGGCGATCTTTGAACGATTGTTTTGGCGCGGATCCGAGAGCAATTGCTGGATTCACATACGCAAACGAACCGCGCTAACTGGGGAAATGTGGCAGGTTCCGAAACAAAAGTCTAGGTGTGAAAGCACCCTTTGACTCATTGGATGGAAATGCTGCTTTATTCGCACGTCTTTTTATGCCATATTCCAGTTTTGCGCATGAATTTAATTCGCAACTTTAGATGGAAATGTCTATTTAACGTCACAGTAGTTTACACGGATTGTAGGGATGCAAAATCCAGTGTAAATTTGTAATTTAAGCCTGGGCAGCATGGTGGCTCAGTGGTTAGCACTGTCGCCTCATAGCAAGAAGGTCGCTGGATCGAGTCCTGGCTGGGCCAGTTGGTATGCGCTATAGGTGAATTGGATAAACTAAATTGCCCGTAGTGTGTGAGTGAGTGTGAATGCGAGAATGTATGAGAATGTTTTACAGTACTAAGTTACGACTGGAAGGGCATCCAATGTGTAAAACCTATGCCAGAATAGTTGGCGATTCATTCCGCTGTGGCGACCCTTGATCAATAAAGCACTTACCCGAAGGAAAATGAATGAATAATTTAAGCTTTCAGATGATTTTTTTAAGGTGGTCCATGAAAAACACGTGTAATATGCTTTTGAATGTCCAGAAAAGCTCTATGTGAATGTAAGGAACTATTATTTTATTATCATACTTTTTGTGTTGTTATTTGGTGGTCAAAAGAGCATCAATGTGCAGATGTTAAATAGACATCAAGGTCTGACATCAAATCGGTTTGCAGTTTTGACATGTTTTTTGACGTCAATGTCAAAGCGATGTGGTTTTGACATCAAGGTGCCCACTGGCAATCGTTTTCCTTCTGTACTTCCCTTGTGATCGCACCTACCTCTGTTTATAGAGATAAAAGCCAAAGCCTGCAAAAATGAGGGCAAAAAAAGGCACAAGAATCGCAACGGCCACAGAGCTGCTGTTGGTTCTGGGTGGGATCTCAGGGCTCCTGGTGGGCTCTAGAATGTTCAGACCTGCATGATGGGAAATTGTCATGAGCAAAAAATGAGACAAGAGTCAAGGTAACAATAATTATTCACGTAAAATTAGACGTTCAATCAGAGTAATCTAAAGAGGCAGTGACTTATTTGTATGCCCACATGAAATCTGGCCACAGATTTTTTGCCTATAGTTGAGTCTATTTATTTACTTATGTAAATGTGCGTAAACACACACACACACACACATACGCACACACACACACGCACACACACACACGCACACACACACGCACACACACATATATATATATATTAATAAATATAAAAAATGTTTTATGCATTGTTATATTTTATTATATGATATATATATATATTTTTTTTTTAACACACACAGATTCAAAGCTCCATAAATATTTACTTCAGTTATTCTTTACAACTGTAAAAAAAAACTGCTGCTGCTTTGAATTGGACTGACTACTATACATCAATTGTTCTACTATTCATATCCATTAAAAATGGGTGCACGTTTGTTATAAAACATTTACAGGACATTATTTGGACAACTGTGGATATATTTTAATATAATATAATATAATATAATATAATATAATATAATATAATATAATATAATATAATATAATATAATATAATATAATATAATATAATATAATTTAACAATATAAAAATAAAATAAAATAAAATAAAATAAAATAAAATAAAATAAAATAAAATAATATAATATAATATAATATAATATAATATAATATAACATATCATATAATATAATATAATATAATATAATATAATATAATATAATATAACATATAATATAATATAATATAATATAGTATAATATAATATAATATAATATAATATAATATAATATAATATAATATAACATATAATATAACATAATATAATATAACAATATAAATATAATATAATATAAAAAAATATAACATAATATAATAAAATATAATATAATATAATATAACATAACATAACATAACATAACATAATGTAATATTATATATAATTTAGCAATATAAAAATAAAATAATATAATATAATATAACATAACATATTATAATATAACATAATATAATATAATTTAACAATATAAAAATAAAATAAAATAAAATAAAATAAAATAAAATAATATAATATAATATAATATAATATAATATAATATAATATAATATAATATAATATAATATAATATAACATAATATAACATAATATAATATAATATAATATAATATAGTATAATATAACAATATAAATATAATATAATATAAAATAATATAACATAATATAATAAAATATTACATAATATAATATAACATAACATAACATAACATAACATAACATAACATAACATAACATAATATAGTATAATATAATATAATATAATATAACAATATAAATATAATATAAAATAATATAACATAATATAAAATATAACATAACATAACATAACATAACATAACATAACATAACATAACATAATATAATATAGTATAATATAATATAATATAATATAATATAATATAACATAATATAATATAATATAATATAATATAATATAGTATAATATAATATAATATAATATAACAATATAAATATAATATAAAATAATATAACATAATATAAAATAAAATATAATATAATATAATATAACATAACATAACAATATAATATAATATAATATAACATAATATAGTATAATATAATATAATATAATATAACAATATAAATATAATATAAAATAATATAACATAATATAAAATAAAATATAATATAACATAACATAACATAACATAACATAACATAACATAACATAACATAACATAATATAATATAGTATAATATAATATAATATAATATAATATAGTATAATATAATATAATATAATATAACAATATAAATATAATATAAAATAATATAACATAATATAAAATAAAATATAATATAATATAACATAACATAACATAACATAACATAACAATATAATATAATATAATATAATATAATATAATATAATATAATATAATATAATATAATATAATATAATATAATATAATATAATATAATATAATATAACATAATATAGTATAATATAATATAATATAATATAACAATATAAATATAATATAAAATAATATAACATAATATAAAATAAAATATAATATAATATAACATAACATAACATAACATAACATAACATAACATAACATAACATAACATAACATAACAATATAATATAATATAATATAATATAATATAATATAATATAATATAATATAATATAATATAATATAATATAATATAACAATATAATATAAAATAACATAATATAATATAATATAATATAATATAATATAATATAATATAATATAATATAATATAATATAATATAATATAATATAATATAATATAATATAACATAACCTAACATAATATAATATAATATAATACAGTTTTTAATAATATAAAAAAGGAAAAGACTATGTTTTTTGCAGTGTGCTTATATGATTTGTGTACAGTTTGTAATTTAATATTCTCAGTTTTTTAATAGACAATTAATTTAAAAGTAAAAAGTTATTCTTTTCTAAATTTCTCATGTTGAAGTTATTAGTTTTAATATTCTCAAAATCATTTAGCATAAATCCACTAATTTATTTTTACTAAATGCTGCTCAGAAAGGGCAACAAGTTCTTTCAGGTCCATTTGTTACATTGTAAATTATGCAATTTATTATGTAAGAATTTACTGTGAGAGAGCACTGACGTTATGATTACATGTGGCCTTTAACTGTTGCCAGGTGTCCATAATAAGATGGAAATAATGACAAATTAGCAATTATGCTATTCTTATATCAAACATAATGTGATGCCATGGTGAATTACATATGTTCAGTTTTACATTACACACTGTGTGTTTAAGACAATTATATGAAAGAGGTGCTTTAAATGAATAGTACCGACTTTCCATTAAATATAAATTATAGCTGTTGCTAGGTGTCTATAATGAGATTTGTATGTTAAATTAACAATATAATGAAACACAGTCCATGTTATCAGACCGTCACTAAATGCAAGTGTAACTTGGTGATAAGATTTGTGGAATTAATTAAAATGTTATACATGATACCATGGTGAATCAAATATAGTTAGTTTTTTCCAAAATTATTATAATATAATATAATATAATATAATATAATATAATATAATATAATATAATATAATATAATATAATATAATATAATATAATATAAAATAATATAATATAATATAAAATAATATAATATAATATAATATAATATAATATAATATAATATAATATAATATAATATAAAATAATATAATATAATATAAAATAATATAATATAATATAATATAATATAATATAATATAATATAATATAAAATAATATAATATAATATAATATAATATAATATAATATAATATAAAATAATATAATATAATATAATATAATATAAATAATATAATATAATATAAAATAATATATATATATAATATAATATAATATAATATAATATAATATAATATATATAAAATAATATAATATAAAATAATATAATATAATATAATATAATATAATATAATATAATATAATATAATATAAAATAATATAATATAAAATAATATAATATAATATAATATAATATAATATAAAATAATATAATATAATATAATATAAAATAATATAATATAATATAATATAATATAATATAATATAATATAATATAATATAATATAATATAATATAATATAATATAAATTGTCGGTAGTGAATGTGTGAAAATGAGAGTGTATGGGTGTTTCCCCAGTATTTGGTTGCGGGCATTTACTGCATAAAACAAGTACTGGATAAGTTGGCGGTTCATTCCGCTGTGTACTGTGTATATGTATTATGTATATATTAAAACACATATGTATGCACATGTTTAAGAATATTTATTTATATTTAGATATAAAATATATATACGCATATGTTAAAAAATAGAAATTAAACTTTAATGTAAATATTTTTGTATAGTTTCATTTTTATGTATGGTTGGGTATTATTTATACATAATACAAAACGTTACTAAAGTCTTGTCATTGATCCCAGTTGTAAGAGCAACAAATATTAACTTGACTAGTTGATCATTTGGAAAAGTGGCAGAAGGTAGATTTTTCAGATGAATCATCTGTTGAACTGCATCCCAATCGTCATAAAAACTGCAGAAGACCTATGGGAACCAGGATGGACCTAAGATTCTCACAGAAATCAGTCAAGTTTGGTTAAAGGAAAACTCATGGTTTGGGGTTACATTCAGTATGGAGGCATGTGAGAGATCTGCAGAGTGGATGGTAACATCAACAGCCTGAGGTATCAAGACATTTGTGCTGCCCATTACATTACAAACCACAGCAGAGGGCAAATTCTTCAGCAGGATAGCGCTCCTCAGCCTTCACATCAAAGTTCTCGGAAGCAAAGAAGGTCAAGATGCTCCTGGATTGGCCAGCCCAGTCACCAGACTTGAACATTATTGAGAATGTCTGAGGTAAGATAGAGGAGGCATTGAAGATGAATCCAAAGAATCTTGATGAACTCTGGGAGTCCTGCAAAAACGCTTTCTGCTATTCCAGATGACTTTATTAATAAGTGATTTGAGTCATTGCAGAGATGTATGGATGCAGTCCTCCAAGCTCATGATGGAGTCAGACACAATATTCATTCTGTTTCCACTGCACCATGACTTTATATTCTATACTTGACATTATCTCTGTTCAGTGACAAGACTTTTGTCTAAGCAAAGTCAGACCCTACTGTCCTAATGAAATCATTAAAAATCAATGCATGATCATATTTTATTTGGGTAAAATAAGCTTAATCTAGAGGCCTTTGCCTTTCTTATAAGCCACTTCTGATACCAAATGATCAACTAGAAGTCAAATTATTATTTGTTGTTCATAAAACTTGGATAGGCGATAAGACTTTTGTCAGGCAGTGTTAATATATACACAGTTAAGGTCAGATTTTTTAGCCCCCCTGAATTATTATCCGCCTGTTTATTTTTTCCCCCAATTTCTGTTTAACGGAGAGAAGATTTTTTCAGCACATTTCTAAACATCATCTCTAATAACTGATTTATTTGATCTTTGCCATGATGACAGTAAATAATATTTGACTAGATATTTTTCAAGACACTTCTCTACAGCTTAAAGTGACATTTAAAGGCTTAACTAGGTTAATAAGGTTAACTAGGACAGGTTAGGGTAATTAGGCAAGTTATTGTATAACGATGGTTTGTTCTGTTGTCTATCAGAAAAATAATTAGCTTAAAGGGGCTAATAACTTTGACCTTAAAATGGAGTTAAAGAAAAACTGCTTTTATTCTAGTCGAAATAAAACAAATAGACTTTCTCCAGAAGAAAAAATATTATCAGACATACTGTGAAAATTTCCTTGCTCTGTTAAACATCATTTGTATAATATTTATTAAAGAAAAAAAAAGTCAAAGGAGGGCTAATAATTCTGACCTCAACTGTATAAAATACACACATATATATTTTTTGTGGGATTTTTTTTTTCATGCAATTAAACCGCAATTAGTCTTTAACCAGAACTAGTATTGCTGAAATGTAGCGTACCTTGTCTCTGTAGTCCAAATGGGCCGTAGTCTCTTCCTTGTATAAAGCCTTGAAACAAGTATGTGTTTCCTTCATGGTCAGCAGAGACCTCGAGGAGAAAAAGAACAACAAGACATGAACATCATGTTCTCTCATATTCTCCTCAATACAGCAGATGTTCTGTGCAATATCACATTGTGTTGCAGTCTACTGCTCTCAGAATACAGCTTCTCTTACACTGCCAAGCTTAAAAATAGGCAGATATATACAGTATGATATTAGAGCAAAGAGAAGAAATCTGTTCTTTTACTGCTCTCAACGTAAACCTACAGCAAATCCAACTAATAGTTATGTCTCCATCCAAAAATGTGAATTCGATTTATGCACAAAACTGGAATATTGCATAAAACATTTGTAGATTAAACACTTTCCATCCAATATGTTAAAGAGAACAAAATTCCCGATAAACTGGTGCCAAATATTAAAAAGAAAAAAGGAGTTTGCTGCAGTAGGAAAAGCCAAGACAGTTCTGGAGGTTAATACTGAACCACTGTGATGATAGACTTTGGCTGAGGGATTTTACAATAAACAAAACAACATTTCAGATAACTTACTATGTGCTTTATTATTTTTTTGATGTATAATTTGTTTGTTCATTAATACTATACCATCACAGCCATTTGTTATAACATGATCTTTTAAAAATAAACAACAATTAAAAATAAACAATAATCCCATAATCACTGCAAGAAAAAATAGTCTTGTTCCTTCTTCAAATAACTAAAAATTCTAACAACGAGAAGGATTTTAAATCAAGAAGCACGTAAAATATATAGTTTTATTTTCAGAATTAATAAGTCAAAATGACTGTAAGTGAATTTTTCCTTTAAACAAGCATATAATCTGTATAAATAATCTGCCAATGGTGTAAGTGAAATGAAATAGTTCATTCATTCCTTCATTCATTCATTTTCCTTTGGTTTCGTCTCTATTTCAGAGGTCACCACAGTGGAATGAACAAGTAACTATTCCAGTATATTTTTTATGCAGCGGATGCCCTTCCAGCAGCAACCCAGTACTAGGGAAACACCCATACACACTCATTCACACACACACTCATACACTATGGTCAATTTAGTTTATTCACCTATAGTTTATCACCTACAGCACATGTCTTTGGATTGTGGGGGAAACCGGATCACCCGGTGGAAACCCACGCCAACACGGGGAGAACATGCAAACTCCACACAGAAATGCTAACTGGTTTAGCTGGGACTTGAACCAGCAAACTTCTTGCTGTGAGGCGACAGTGCTAACCACTGAGCCACCGTGCTGTAATAAGTTTATTTTATTCACACAACTGGTAGATTATTTGTCTTGTTTTAAGGAAAAACTCAATATTGACCTATTATTTCTGAAAACAAAACAATATTTTTTTCTGGTATAGAAAATGCTTCTTAATTTAACATTTTTTAGATACTTGGATTAGTAACAAGACAAAAACTGCATTTTTGTTTTGTTATATGGAGATGTGCATGCAGGACTTTTAATTGTAAATGCGTTTACATCGTAGTTTATGCACATTTTTGATTACTGGATAAGAGTTTATCCTATTAATTTGTCCACATATGTATTTGTGCATTTTTTTAAAATGTATATGAATCTTAGCATTTTCATTAAGCTATTTTTATGTGCTATTCCAAAAAAGCATTTCAAGCATAAAAATACACTGCCGGTCAAAAGTTTGGGGTCAGTTTTTTTTTATTATTAATTTTATTTAATAATATAAATACAATTATTCTGTTCATCAAGTTGGCATTTATTAAATGTAAAAAAAATATTATAACATTTTTAAAACTTATTTATTCCATATTTATTTATTACTTATTGTATGTAGTATCAAATGAAATTATTACTCCAGTCATCATTAATAATAATAATAATAATAATAATAATAATAATAAAATATATATAAAATAATAATAATAATAATAATAAAAATAAATAATAATAATAATAATAATAATAATAATAATAATAATAATAATAATAATAATAAATAATATTAAAATGGTTTCTGAAGGATCATGTGACTCTGAAGACAGGAGTAATGAAGCTGAAAATTCATCTTTAACATGACTGGAATAAATTATTAAATTAAATTATAAACTACTTTTGAACAGTTATTTTATAGTACAATAACATTTCACAATTGTACAATTTGTATTGTATTTTTGATTAAATAAATGCAGCCTTGGTGAGCAGGAGAAGCTTATTTTAAAACATTTAAAAATCCTACTGACCCCAAACTTTTGACCAGTAGTGTAAGTGAACAGAAACATAGCTATTAAGCTACAAGAGCTGAAAAGTGACTTCAGGGGGATGTAAAACTATTACAGGAAAACTTTAAAACAAAACAAGAACCTTTAAAGGGGACCTATTATGCCCATTTCTTTAAGATGCAAAATAAGTCTCTGATATCCTTAGAGTGTGTGTGTGAAGTTTCAGATCAACCTACCTAACAAAAAATGTTTTATAACTCTTTGAAACTGCCACTTTTAGGCTTTGATCCTAATTGTACCATTTTGGTGACTGTCACTTTAAATTCAAATGAGATTGTGCTCTTTTCAAAAGAGGGCGGAGCTACAAATGACCTATGCATTAGCATAGCAGCAGATTCAAAGCAGGAGTACTGTTACCTTTGTGAAAAACTGAAAATGTCCAATAAAAAAAAGTGTAAAGTGTATCAGAAGGAAGACTATGGAGACTCCAGTGTTTATTTATTCATCTAAAGCTGCACATTTATAATCCTGTTATGCCGAGATCAGATTTTAGCCCCGATTTCGACTCGCCAACAAATGGCTGAAATCACAGGCAAATCTGTGCTCGTTCACATAAGTAACAATCACACAGTGTCGAATATCAAAGACGCCATCTCAGAGAATCGACGATGAGTCGCTGACACCCGTCAGATATTTGGCATACTTAATATCAAGAGCTGTCTGCGATTCAAATCTTGCCGTGTGAAATGTGTTCTGATTGAAAATAACATCAGCGATCTCCTACAGCCAATGAGAGAGCAAAGTCCACTAATGTGGGTATCTGCAGGTCAGCGGGAGATTAGGGGAGAAGTTAAAGGACTTCTTTTCTGTCTACTTGGAGCCAAGAATTGATGGAAAAACTAGTGTAAATTTGGCAGGAGCACCCGTGTCTGTTTGACATGTCATCTGAGCAATACCACAACCAGGTCGAAACAGAAAGAAATTGAAAAGAAATAGCTAATTCCCTTCAGAAACCAGGTGAGCAAAATTCATTTTCTACCCCACTAATGTCTTCTTTCTCATTATGTAGTTAATAACAAAAGATAAACTATGGCTTCATTCACCCTGCATGGTTCAAGTGACTCAATTCCTATTTTGCTCTCGCATGTGGCACAGATGGAATATGGCCCATGTACATGTAAGCAGGAAAAAAAAAATTACATGGATTCCGATTTCCTCAAATCAGATTCAGGCCTTGTTCATATGAGGAAATTTATCCGATATGAATCGGATCTGTGCCCTCATGTCTGCAGTGTAAGCCGGAAGATCAGATTTTCACCTGTCAATGCGAGTCGCGCATCCATAAAGACCATAGCGAATGACGTCAAGTCTGACGCTTTCCTTTCGGAACAGACTTCAGCAGAGTCGCAAACCTTAAATCTCATACACGAGGACAAAAAAGCTTTTATATTGTCTTGAGAGAGAGAGAGAGAGAGAAGAGAGAGAGAGAGAGAGAGAGAGAGAGAGAGAGAGAGAGAGAGAGAGAGAGAGAGAGAGAGAGAGAGCAACATCCGCCACATGACCAATAAAAACTAATATTGCATACCTATTGTATACATCACGTGCGTAAATCACGCCATGGACACTCCATTAAAATGCCTACTGGTTTAAAAAGGCCTAGATTAGAAGAAGATGGCCAACTGAGAACGTTTCTGTCATAAACTATAGTAAAACAACTTCTCAATAGCCTGTGAACAGATTAAATACAGGAATGGAGAAAAGGGCGCTCTTTTATTATCAGCTGTTAGTCAGCGCCCAACCCTTTTTTTTTCTGGTCAATGCACCTTTGCCGTGTGCTGTGTAAATGCAGACAATCGGATACAAGTCACTTTTAAAGGATGATGTAAGCCGGTCATCAAACAAATCAGAATTGACCATCAAGATCTGCAGTGTAAATGCAACCTAAATGACCCTCCTGTTGCTTCCATGACACTTCTCACGTGTGTTTGGTCGTGAGACATAGTTTGCGGACCGAGACAAAGTTGGTGGTGATTCTTCCTATTGTAAAGTCATGTAGTGTGAAATCTCAGAGTGTAAACACAGCAGCGATGAAACACTAGCCCAGATAGTCATGCAGGGTGAAAACATCTGTGAAGTGACCATAGACTGTAAAATATATGGACGTAGCATCCGTGATGTCACCCATAGGTTTCTGAAGAGCGTAAAAGAAGCTAATAGTAGGCGCGGCCAACCGTCGCCATTTTGTTCGCGCGTCATCGCACCCACGGCGGGATACCAAACAAGGGCAAAGAGGCGGAGAGTGGGCGGAGCTACAGACACCTGCTGGCACTTTGCTTAGACCTGGCAGACAGACTTTACTTTGGGAGAAACACTTAATACTCTATTACCTGCGACTCGTTTGTGTTCTGACCACATGTGCTTGGCTGTACACTATATCAATAAAGTGTTTAGACTTTTAAAAACACTGCTGTAATACATTGAGCCACTAAGCATTGTTCTTATGACGTTTTTCTACAGGAGAAAAACATGAATTACTTCCAAACACTTCAGATATAGTGTGTGTTATTAATGCAAGACTATTGATGAACTCCAGCATAACACTGTATGATAACGGTTCAGATGACTGTTCTAGAGCCTACAGCTAATCAATCTGTCACATTCTGGAGTGCTTTACGGGTCTAAAGAAAAATATTAATGATAAATGATCTTAAATAAAACAAATACACTTATAGAGATGGTATACAAGTATATAACTTTACTCACATGGGAAACGGAGGCCACATGAATGGTTTGTGAGCACAATTAAATGCACACAGCATCCCATATCATCTGATAATTGTAAGAAATAAGTCCAAAAGGCAAGTGACTGTGTAAAGCCACATAAAACAAAACAAAAATAGGATGAATATGCCGAGATCAGCGGCTAATCTGCCGGATTCAGCTGAGGTGAAGTGATGGCGACCAGCGAGACCTAGCTGTCACTCAAGTGGCCACGCCCTTAATTATGCAAACTTAATATAACCTAAAATAAAGGAAATGGATGAGTTATAAAAAAATTCACCCCCCTCACAGTTGTCATGAAGGGTAATAACAGCTTTATGAACCAAAATCGTTCTTTGTACCAGGCTGTAAACACCTTTTTTTCTGTTGTAAAGTTGGCCATTCTAACAGTGGGCTCAATTGAAATGTGCTCTATTATGGAGCCAGGACTAGCGGAATTTTGATGAATTGCAGTTTCAGTTACTTCCGTATTGGCTTTCCGAGGGAGAGCGGGAGGTTGCCGCTTGGAAGTGACTAGTTTGAAAATCGTGCAGTCTAAACTCTGCATCAGTCACTGACATTATCTTCAGCAGGTGAAAACTCTAATAACAGACGCCTGCTTCTCACTCACTGTCTATGCTAATAAGGTAAAAATGATCACTAATGGGCGGGGCTTTCCCTTCTAATGACACGTACAATGAGAGAATATCAATCAACGTGTTTCTACAGACTGTTTACAGTATATCAAGTGTGATTATAAAAAATAGAATTAATAAACATCACTAGAAGCTGGTTATATTTACAGCCTGTCGTCACACAACTGTGTTTAAACCTCTTATAAAAGTGATTTATAAAATAAAAAGTGACTTTAAAATAGCATAACAAACCCTAAATGAAACTTACAAAGCCGTCCATGATCATGGGCTCCTCTGTGGTCTGGCTGTAGGTGTTCTTCAGCAGAGTTTTCATGTGATACAGACGCAGCGTCAGACGGGCGTCTCTACTCTTGTAAACACCTGCGTTCAGAAGACAAACCATTAAAACGTGTCTGGTGTTGATTCAGTGGCCACTTCATGGCGAGCACCTGCTCATTAATGCAAATGTATTTGGATTAATATTTATTACATTTACAACAATATAAAATTCGACTTTGCGATGGCAGGTGTGTAAATATTGGCTACTTCACTGCGTCCAATTAGATGGCAGAGTGTGAATTATCCACTTTATAACATTAGTTTCACAGTTTTGCTTTCATTCGCTCTCAACTGGAGGGTTTCGTGAAAAACAAAGCTGTTTTTGGACCGCTGTCAGACTTGCTAGGAATAATCAGATATTTTTGGTTTGTGTTCAAGTTGCTGATAAAAAGAGAAAACATGTTAGATGATTTATGCATTTTTTAAACTCAATAGATCGTGCTAATCACCATGCAGGTTTTTTAAATGTATAAAATACTTTTATTTAAATGGATTTCATAAATTCTGATATGAAACTACACAATTGTTCTAAAGTTACTTTTTTTTTTAAAGAGACAGTAAGGCTTTTATTCACCAGGCATGCATGCAAGGGATGAAAAATGACAGTAAGCAGATTTCTATTTAATATACAGTGCTCAGTATATATGAATACACCCCTCACAAATCTCTCTTTTAAATTTATATTTTGAATAAGATGCTATACAATATTATATTTGTGCATATACATTAGTCAGTACTGAGCCAAATTTGGAGCTAATCTAACAAAATAACAGTCTAAACTGTCCAAAAATATGTACAGTGTCCAATTAACTGTCCAAAAACTAGTACACCCAAATTTTTACGTTAGAAAAAAATATTACATTTAAATTTAAAATAGAAGAAAAAAAATCAAGACAAAGAAAGAATATATAAAAAATTGAATACAATTTTTTTGTAGTTTGTATTTTTTGCAATATTTCACTTGTATAATCTTTTTACTTCTCAAGATGTTCCGTGACTGAAATATTATTTTAATAAATATATCTGTTTAATAAATCTGTTTTGTTCAAATGCACTAAAATACTATATTACCCTAAAAATATTCATTTTCAGAATGGTGATGTTTATGCTGAGCACTGTAAATGCTATGGTTTTGAACGTTTTATATATTATTTTCCACAACTTTTTTATTTTTTGGCTGTGTGGAAGTTATAAATAAAAGAGAAAATTAGTATTAGTAAATTGAATAATTTAATAATTTAAAATAATAAATATTTAAATATGCATTTCAATTCGCCGGATCACCACCAAAAAAGACAATATAAAAGCAATTATTACAGTTATAGACCATTTTAAGCCTGTATTTCATTAAATAAACATGATACGCTATTGTTCAATAGTTTGGAGTCACTTCTGAGAGATTTTTTACTTTTATTAATTAAAAAAAAAACAGTTTTATTTAGCAATGATGCATTACTTTGATAAAAATGCCAGCAATGATACTTCACTATGAACAGCAGCTATGCTAATTATTCCCTTTATTCTCTATTTCCACCTGGGAATACTCATCCCGAGGCTCCTAGAGACTGTGCAGCACTATTGATGCGATCCAAGACCTGTGAAGAGATGATCCCAAGGTATCCATAATCCTGGACCAGGCCGTATCCTGAGCTGATGCTGAGGTGGTCATGGAGGAATGGAGTGAATGAGACTGATTCTTAAAGACCTCAGTACAAACGAGTCCCCGCATTGATCCTATGGCCCAGCCAGATCTACCGCCGGTGCCCTACTCACACCTGCAGCTTCTCCACGATAGACGTCCAGCTTCCCCAGCCTCTGGCGCCTAAACTGCAACTCCACACAGGAAGTTTGGCCAGAAGAATAATGGTCGTGCCCAACAGAGCCTAGTCTCTCTCTCTCGAGGTTCTTTTTCCTCTTCACTTTGTCAATTGGTGAGGTTTTTATTCCTCGCCATTGTCGCCGCAGGCTTGCTCAGATTGGGACTTGTGGATTTGCTCTTCAGTGTTTGAACTTTCAGCAGTCAAATTTAAATCACACTGAACTGAACTTAACTTCAACTCTGAAATCTGGACTTTACTACAACTATGTTAAGTGGCGTTAACACAATCTACATTGTAAAAAGCACTACATAAATAAACATTAATTGAATTGTAATGCAAGAAGGTTGCCTATTTCTCCTAAATTGTGTTTTTGTACTTATTTAAAACTGTAATACTTCACAATTTCATCTATTTTTAACAAAACATGTAGGTTTGTTGAGCAGAGAAGTGTCTTTCAAAAACATTCCCAACTCCAAACTTTTGACAGCAGTGTATTACAATAAGTGCTGGAGAATTACAGTAACACCGAGCTCTAAAGGAACATCTTGTACAAAGAATAAGTGACATTTTTAGCCCTGATCCGAGTGCTGAGATTACAGAGAGCAGAGGTTTTGCTTACAGCGGGTTTATACCGTGATCGAAGTGTTTATGACATGAGCTCCGCCATTACGGCTCTTACCTGACAACAGCAGTTCTGAGTGCCTGTTAGTTAAAGTCGCATTGACTTTCCCCGTGGTGGCATTAAAGCTAGTGATTGTCAAAGTCATGGGCTGCTTTGCTCCTTTGTACTCGAAGGAACCTTTCCACAAGTACGTGGGCGCAAACACGTCGTCGGGAACTGCAATGAGAAGATTTAATGTGTCAGATCAGGTTAGGAAGCCATTTGCGCTCGCTGTTCGGCCCAATTAACACCTCAAATGCTTTTCTGTGAATCTGGCTGTGAATTACTTTAGAGGTGAGACGATAGCCTGCTCAAGATTCACTTTCTGATATCAATGATGATAATGAAGGGAAATACTAAAGAACAGACTTGTATGAGTGGTTGAAAGTGCAAAAGGAAACAATAAATGATGTCTGTTTCTGTATTACTGAACAAGCAGGGTACCCTGGAAAAAATATTGACAAAAAAATTGACAGTTTCCATATTTTGTCATTCACAAGTGTTTATTTGCGGTTGTGAATTGGATGTTAATCTTACCTCTGTCAACTTTTGATGTTGAAAATTCAGCTCTACAGTTTATGAAGATATTTTATTCTCTAAAAGTATTCTCAACATACTGTTGAAGTCAGAATTATTAAACCCCCTTTGAATTTTTTTTTCTTTTTCAAATATTTCCCAAAGGTTGTTTAACAGAGCAAGGAAATTTTCACAGTATGTCTGATAATATTTTTTATTCTGGAGAAAGTCTTATCTTTTTATTTTGGCTAGAATAAAAGCAGTTTTAATTTTTTTTAAGGTCAAAATGATTAGCCCCTTTAAGCTATATATATTTTTCGATTGTCTACAGAACAAACCATCGTTATACAATCACTTGCCTAATTACCCTAACCTGTCTAGTTAACCTAATTAACCTACTTAAGCCTTTAAATGTCACTTTACGCTGTATAGAAGTGTCTTGAAAAATATCTAGTCAAATATTATTTACTGTCATCATGGCGAAGATAAAAGAAATCAGTTATTAGAAATGAGTTATTAAAACTATTATGTTTAGAAATGTGTTGAAAAAAAATCTTCTCTCTGTTAAACAGAAATTCCGGGAAAAAAGTAAACAGGGGGCTATTAATTCTGACTTCAACTGTGCAAGCATGTTAACTAAAGATACTCTGTGGTATGTGTGTGTGTAAGATGAGCAGCCTGCAGAAGCCTGCACAGGAACAACACTATGAGAAAGCTATACTGAGGAATAAATGAATATGTAAAATAACTGAATATGTAAAGTCATGATGATATATGTTAAATGAAGCTATATGTGTCAGAAGCATTAGAGTGAATAACATATTATTAAGTTAATATGCCATCATGACAATGTGTGTAAACCATGTAAACCATTATAACCATATTAGGATTTAGCAAAGGCAATACTGGAATATAAACCTAAACCTAACCTAACCTAAGCCAAGAATATAACAGATGAATGTCACAGGACCATATATGCGAGGAAACATGCTGAGCAAAAACACGAGAAGGTGAAACTGCATGTATAAAGCAGGACCACAGAAAACAAACTCTTCAGATTGTCTAGGGGAGACTTCAGGTTGTACTGAAGGGCTGTTTTCACACATCTCGGCTTTATTATGTTGAATGAATAATTTAGTCCATTCTATTTTCTGGTATCCAAAACCTCCAGGCTGATAGTGTCTAATTGAGAGGAAGGTCGGCAACTACGACATTTAACAAAGTGACTTTTATTGACATTTTTGAATATTAAAAAATAATATAATGTATGATAAATAATATATAAAGAAATAAGTCTGTAAAATAACAGAAAATGTACTGGCAGTTTTTTTTTACAAGGTTTTTGTAGCTTAATATACAACACCAACCCAGACAATACAGTGGGGAATATAAGTATTGAACACGTCATGGGTTTTCCTGGGAATAATATTTCTAAAGGAGCTGTTGATGTGGAATTGAACCAGATTTTGCCAAAAACCTAAACAATACAAACATAAAAATAAAACAAAACAAAAAAATCTGACGCCCATATATATTTATTTGTGTGTGTTTTTAAATAATAAATAATAATAATTCTAAAAAATTATATTCTTTATATAAATATTTGTTATTGGCCACACAGTTTAAGTATATATTTTTTGTTTTATCAGTTTAAATGTTTAGTGGTTTAATAAAAGTGACTTAAGTAATATTTAATAGGTTTATACTTTGTACCCATATGGACGGAGTATCCGTGACGTCACCCATAGGTTTCTGAAGAGCACAAAAGAAGCTACAAGTAGGCGCGGCCAACCGTCGCCATTTTGTTCGCGCGTCATCGCACCCACGGCGGGATACCAAACAAGGGCAAAGAGGCGGAGAGTGAGCGGAGCTACAGCCTCCTGCTGGCACTTTGCTTAAACCTGGCAGACAGACTTTACTTTGGGAAAAACACTTAATACTCTATTACCTGCGACTCGTTTGTGTTCTGACCACATGTGCTTGGCTGTACACTATATCAATAAAGTGTTTAGTCGTTTAAAAACACTGTAGTAATACATTGAGCCACTAAGCATTGTTCTTATGACGTTTTTCTGCAGGAGGAATTACTTCCAAACACTTCAGATCTAGTCTGTGTTAGTAAATGCAAGACTATTGATGAAATCCAGCATAACACTGTATGACAACGCTTCAGATGACTGTTCTAGAGCCTACAGCTAATCAATATGTCAGATTCTGGAGTGCTTTACAGGTCTAAAGAAAAATATTAATGATAAATGATCTTAAATAAAACAAATGCATTTATAGAGATGGTGTATAAGTATATAACATTACTCACATGGCAAACGGAGGCCACGGGAATGGTTTGTGAGCACAATTAAGTGCACACAGAATCCCATATCATCTGATAATTGTAAGAAATAAGTCCAAAAGGCAGCTGACTGTGTAAAGCCACATAAAACAAAATAAAAATACGATGAATATGCCGAGATCAGTGGCTAATCTGCCGGATTCAGCTGAGGTGAAGTGACGGCGACCAGCGAGACCTAGCTGTCACTCAAGTGGCCACGCCCTTAATTATGCAAACTTAATATAACCTTATATAAAGGAAATGGATGAGTTATAAAAAAATTCACCCCCCTCACAGTTGTCATGGAGGGTAATAATAGCTATATGAACCAAAATCGTTCTTTGTACCAGGCTGTAAACACCTTTTTTTCTGCTGTAAAGTTGGCCATTCTAACAGTGGGCTCAATTGAAATTTGCTCTATTATGGAGCCAGGACTAGCGGAATATTGATGAATTACAGTTTCAGTTACTTCCGTATTGGCTTCCCGAGGGAGAGCGGGAGGTTGCCGCTTGTTTGTACCTCAATGTCGAGATGAATCCACACACCGCTGCTAGATGCCGCCACTAACTCGGTTAGTTCTCTTGTGTCCACAGAATATAACTTTCCCTGTAATTTAGTCAACTCTTTATTTCACGTCATAAATAAATTACTAATCAGGCAACAACTTGAAAAGTAAAAATAAAAATGTCCAGTTGAACTGAGTAGCCTAATATACTCTAAGATTCCACAGTAGAAAAAAATAATCATACATGGAGTTCATCACTTCCACTTTCCTTCGGCTTAGTCCCTGCCTTTAATAATCAAGCTTTAATTAATTATAAAAAATATTTGTTATAAATTTGTAGTATCATCTAAACTTGTGACACTTTCAGGTATTACATTTGAGGTGCAAAGCTGTAGCACTGAATTATTGAAGACAGGACAGATGACTTGCAGAGGAAAATAAAAAATATGCGTCCTGCAGCTGTATTTGTACATATAGCGCACGTGGTCGTGATGCAAATGTGAGCACAGCTGCGCACGCATTGAGAGTAGTTTCATAATCTTCCATATTGTCAGCGGCTTTGCCACATAATGGGACTACTCAATATCATTATGTTTTATACAGAGTAGCCTTGGTAGGTCTACAATGACATTCCTGAAAGACGTCCAGAATGAACTGGGTCATCTGCTTTGATGACGATGGAGATTTACGCAAATTACAGGGGTCGCCCCATTGAGCTCTGAAAATACGTAAATCCATATTTATACGGAAGAATCACATCCCTGATAGATGGATTTCTTTGGTTGTTTCCAAAATCAGGTGAAAATTTCAAGTCCATGGAACCTTTAGAAATAGGTTTTCTGAGAAAAACGGTGACGTGTTTAGTACTTGTTTTCTCCACTGTACATGACTTTAAACTATTAAAAAAGTAACCTTTTTTGAACTTTTCAAGGTTAAAAGTTGTTGGAGGAAAGATTAAGGTCTCATAATTAAATTCAAAAGCATAAATAGATGATGCACCTAATACAGAAAACTTCTAATTTACAGATATTTTTTACAGTGTATAGTCAAACTGAGGAACTACTGTATAATAATTCAGTGTAAAACATATTCAGATTATAGAACTGAATTATAATAATAATAATGATAATAATAATAATAATCTTAATAGAAACAATAAATATTCAATTCAATTCACCTATGCTGCATGCCCTTGGACTGTGGGGGAAACCCACGTGAACACGGGGAGAACATGGAAACTCCACACAGAACTGACCCAGCCGAGACTCAGCTGTGAGGTGATCGTGCTAAATAATTTACATATTATTTGTTTATTGTTTCAAATAATAAACAAACAAAAAAACATCCATTTTTATTTCTCTTAGGTTATATTATAAATACACTGTTAACAATTTACTACAGAATCTACATTAACTTACTGTAAATCAATTACAGCAAAAATACTGTATTTACATTTACAGCACCATTTATCTTGCTATATATGTATTTTCAGTATTGTATATCATTACTGTAAAATGCGCAGAGAAATGTGTTTCTACACACAAAAATGATTGACAGGCAGAAAATGTTTCTGATTGGCTGGATTTCAGACTGGACATTTTGTCATTTCTGTCAGGTAAAGACACTTAATTCACCTGACTGTGATCATTTATTTTTACCAGTGTTTTTCGCATGCATTGTGGGACTCACAGTTGACTTTGTTAGTGGATGTTTATAATATATCATAACATAAGCCAGAGTAATTGCCAGTTCATTCCAGTGTGGTGACCCTTGATAAATCTGGGACTAAGCTAAAGGATAATGAAGATGAACACAACACTGGACGTAAGAGCTATTTTAAATCAATACATACTAAAATACCCCAGAAGTAATCTAACTATACTAACTATACATATATAAGATACTTAAAGTGCCATGAAACCCCCGTTTCAGCAGGGTGTTTTCACACCTTTAGTTTGGAAAAAGTCAGGAAAGTGGGTGTGTCTAGCTCTGTTTAGGTGGGAGGAAGGTCGGGGGAGGAAAAGAGGGGAGGTTTTGGATAAAAATGGGAGTTTCCGTTTGGGCACGCGATGATTTTCACAGAGGCAAAACAAACACACAGACGCCTGGAAAAAAGACAGTAACTGTGTTTACATGGACATCAGTAATTGAATTACATTTAGTCATTTAGCACAGTGGTTCCCAAACTGGGGGTCGTGACCCCTGCGGGGGTCGCAGAATAATTTCAAGGGGTCGCGAGAGTTATTTAAAAATTGTGTAATTTTCAGTGATTATAATAAATATTTTTCAGTATTACAAGTGAAAGCTAATATTTTCAGATTTTTAAAAAGATATTACTGATTCATAAAGTATTTAGGACACATTCGGGCAGAATGCATCTTTGTACTTGGAACACAGCGCTCAGGAACAGTTTAAAACTGTTGTCATGTCAACTTGCCGCAGTAAACAAAGCCTTCAACGCTTGCCCCGCCTTCGCGCTCTTCTTATTGGCCCACTGCTCTAAGAACTGAACACGAATGATTGGTTAAAATCAGCTGTCAATCACTCAGTCAACGCCTCCTGTCTTCAGATGACTGGAGCTACAACCGCGAAAATGTAAAGCGCTGAAGACGAGAGAATGAAAACAACACTGACAGATTTTGTCTTAGAAACACCTAAAGCTACAAATATTTGCACATCTGATTACTGATCATGTGCTGAATGTTAATCCACCAGCTATACTTATTGAAGAGTGGATAAAAGACCTCCATTGGCTTCAAGTCTGCTATGAAAATAACTAGCATTCACTGTAAAGTCTGTGGGATATCTTTTGGGATATCCGTCCGTGTATCTTTTGGTCACTCAATTATGTTATAAAAATGTCTTTTCTTGTGATAACGGGATTTCATTGAGACATATTTTCCTCACGCATGCATATTTATTTTTTTGCTTGTTAGTTTTGATTAGTGTTGATTTTCAAATGCATTAAATGTGTTTATAAAACGTGTAGTAACAGTGCGATAATTGGTGGGAGCCACTAAATTTTGGCTGGTGCGTCTACATTTTTAAAGTTAGAAGCACCAGTGTTACCAAGCAAAAATGTTAATTTCGAGCCCTGTAATCTATAGTAAATATAGTTAAAATATTGTGAACAGCTTAAAAAAAGCTATTTTTATTGTTTGTATATGCTTTGGTAGTGGGGGGGTCGCGAGTTCTTGACGATCTTACAATGGGGGTCGCGGGTTTAAAAGTTTGAGAACCACTGATTTAGCAGACGCTTTTATCCAAAGCGACTTACAAATTGAATTATTTGCCAAATCATTAATTTGTCGACTTTAACTGCAGTTTGGCACTTTCACTTTCATTCAGGAACATTTCATACATGCCCCCCGTGACAAACCAGATATTTCATAGGCCTACAAGGAACTGCTGGAAGAGTGTAGTTTTAATGGAATGTTTGATACCGCACGTCGTATAAAAGAAAAAAAACCCTCCGCATTTCTCTGTAACTTAGATGCACTCGGTAGGTAGCGTCAGAAAGCTGTGTGTGTTTAGACTATCCTGTCACAAATTGCGGCAAAAATCCTTCACGACGGTAATAGTTTGATTATGTTGTTTACATGTTTACAATTCGGAGAGCAGCATTTACAGCGGATCTTTCAGTCCATAATATTGTAGTGATGTTAACGTACTGTAAACTGAGTAACTAAATCATTTTGACTAAGGGATGTCTTTAAAAACTGAAAGAGTACTGCTGACGATACCAACTAACTTTGCCATCTGAATAACACAAACAAAGACCACTGATCGCTTACTTAACAAATCTGACAAGACAATCAACACCAACTGGAACCGCGTCTTTATTAAAAGGAGATTATTTCCAGATGAGAAAAGCTTTCAGATAAAAAATGTTTCTTAGACACGTATTTCTGTCGCGTGCACTGTTATCCACACGTGAGTTCAGCTGCGCTCTCATAGCGTGAAATGAAAACAAAACCTTCGTTGCAGCACATTTAAAAACATAACACTGACGACCAGTGTCTCCAAACAATTCTTCTTCCACTTGTTTTGGCAACACAACATGGCGTCTCTCTGCTGTCTGAACACTGTAACAGGTAAAACAGTCTTCAGAGCTGTCATGCATATCAATGAAGTTGCATCGCATATACGATAGAGCGCGCTGATTGGTTTGAACCAAGTCTTTCTCATGAATTAATGCTGCATGCTCAGAGACGTCACGATGCACTCGCAGGTACAGACGTCCACTCTTCACGCTGGAATACAGGCAAGTATCTAATCGGCGTTACGCAGCTTAAAAAATTCGTTTCAAACCGGAAGGATGACGAATTTGCTCGAAATAACGTGAAAATAACCAATTTTCCCTTTATTGGTAAATATATGTGTCCTAATAGTGTTTATAGCAACGTGGGACACACATATGACTGTCAACAGCTCAAAAAATGTGTTTTGGTGTTTCTTGATCCTTTTACTATACACATCACCTAAAACAGACTATTCAAGTACTTTTACATAGTACTTGAATAGTCGGGACAGAACACTATTGTGCAAGATATTGTGCAAAACAGCTATTAATGGTTGATGAAAACAAGTAGTGCAACATGATTGTGTGGTTTATTCACATGTAAACACAGTTTTCCATATTTAGCAAGATGGAGTTTAAGTAAAGAGTGCGGTGCATATGGAGAGAAGAGTGTTTCTACATTAAACACACAAAATGATTGACAGGCAGAAAATGTTTCTGATTGGCTGGATTTCAGCCTGGACATTTTTGGGATTTCTGTCAGGTAAAGACACTTAGGGCTCTATTTTGACGATCCATGCGCAAAGTGCAAAGCGCAGGGTGCAAAAGCATTAAGGGCGTGTCTGAATCCACTTTTGCTATTTAAAGGACGGAAAAATCCGCTTTGCGTCGTGGCGCATGGTCTAAAAGGATTGAGCTTATTTTCTTAACGAGTTATAGGTGTGTTTTGAGAATAAACCAATCAGAGTCTCATCTCCCATTCCCTTTAGGAGTCAGTTGCGTCTCGTCATGGCGCATTTGCTATTTACATGACGGACTTTGTAAGTGGAAAAACTGAACACTTCACTAGCGAGAAAACAGTTAAACAGCATCTGCAGCACGAGAATGAGAGATGAGCCTCCTCATTGTTTACTTTCGCTTTTACTCTCGTGGATAGGGAAACTTCTTGTACGCACAGACATCCATTAGCCTATACATAATTAATTTCGTTTGTTAAGCGCAAAGATTTATTTCAAAACTATTTCTAAATTCAGTTCTAATTTCCAGCAAACGAATAAATGAACAATAATAACGAAGTGTGTTCAAAAAACCTGAGTTATATCCTAATACACATGCTATGCCCATATGGTCTAAAACCTGACAGTTGGACAAATCTAAGCTTGTTTTTAATAAAACAAATATAAATATGCAGATAATAAATAATACTGTTAATAATAATAACATTATACAAAAGCAAATTGTTATGAATAAACTGAAAAACTGAAAAAGCCCCCCGAGATGAAGAAGGCATGAAAGTATGGTTTTTATATTTATGTAGACAAGAAAATAATATGTTTTGTAATATTTTAATCCTTTAAATTTATATCCTATATATCCTTATAATATCCTATAATGTCGCAAATATCTTTACATGAGCAAAAGAATCAAAATATTAAGGATATATATATATATATATATATATATATATATATATATATATATATATATATATATATATACCCTTAATATTTTAATTCTTTTCCACATGTAAAGATATTTGCGTACTGCTGTACACCCTGTCTGTATTAAGCAATGTGTAAGCGAGGTGTACAACTAACATGCTCTGTGCTGGACAACAGACCTGATTTGTACACGCCTCCTATTTTAGATTAGAGCGCCAATAGGCACGCATATGAGCGCAAATGCATTTGCTATTTAAACAGCGTGGCGCAAAACGTCAAGACGACTCTTGCGCCAAACTGAAACTAGCAAACAACAATTGCGTCGTGCCTTGCGCCGCATTGCACCGGGTGTATGATAGGGCTCTTAATCTGTGTTATTCTCACATAAATGGCATCAGTTTCACCTGACTGTGATCATTTATTTTTTTTTACAAGCGTTTGTCACCGCATTGTGAGACTCACCGTTGACTTTGGGACTGGATGTTCCTTGAACAGGCGTTATGATTTTTTCTGATGTTTTGGAGCCGGCTGAAAAACACCAAAAATGCATATCACTGCAACAAAGACGCTGTGCATTTCAAATGGCTTTAAAGGAAGCGCATTTCACACATGATTTCACACATCCAGCAGAGGAAGCACATCTGTCGCTTCTGCCTCCTCAAGACAAAAGACAGGCCAGAAACACAGATCTGAACTGAACTGTGCTGTGTGTGTGCAGAGATGGCCACAAATACATCACAAAGTATTTTTGTGTGCCTATTTTTATTTGTGTGTTTGTGTTTGTATATGCAGATAGATGCACATATTTTTGTGTGCGTTTGTGTGTTGTGTTGATCTGCTCACCTCTACAGACGGGAACTTTGCCGGTCCACGATCCGTCCGGTCTGCATGCGCGGTGCTCGGAGCCGCCAGTGAGGATGAATCCGGGCTGGCAGGAGTACAGCAGTGTGTAGCCGAATGACGGCAGGTCCATCCCCAACACATTAGCATGCGGAGGAGTCTTTGGTTGCTTACAGGAGTGAGCTGCATTCGAAAATACAGACATAAACATACCAGAACATTTCACAAATAATTACTAGTAAATAAAAATATTAAATATGACATGCTGAAGTAGACAGTGAGAAAGAGCGAAAAAAAAAAAAAGTATTTTGAAAAAATACTCACAAAAAAAAAAATGGTTAAAATAGTTTTAAAAAATTAAAAACTGCTTTTATTCTAGCCAAAATAAAACAAATAAGACTTTCTCCAGAAGAAAAAATATTATCAGACAAATTTCCTTGCTCTGTTAAGCATCATTTGGGAAATACTTAAAAAAGAATCAAAGGGGCTAATAATTCCGACTTCAACTGCGTGTATATATATATATATATATATATATATATATATATATATATATATATATATATATATATATATATATATATATATATATATATAACCATGTCTAATATCTGATGGCCAGAAAGTGATCAATTTTTTTTAATAAATTGTTCAAATATTGGTGTCTGTGATGCAGCAAGTCCAGAGACCAGGGGCGTTACTAGACATAAAGCTCTACTGGGGCACCCCCGCCCCTCCAAACTAAAAATAAAATAAATAAATAAATAATAAATAAATAAAATAAATAAATAATAAATAAATAAAATAAACAAATATATATATATATATAGACACACACACACACACACATATATATATATATGTGTGTGTGTGTGTATGTATATATATATATATATATATATATATATATATATATATATATATATATATACACACATATACATATATATTTGTGTGTGTGTGTGTATGTATGTATATATATATATATATATATATATATATATATATATATATATATATATATATATATATATATATATATATATATATATACACACACACACACACTATATATATTTTTTTTACATGAATATTTGTTATAAACAAAAGTATTCTTGTTGTTATACAATTATTTTTCTAAATAATCTTAAATGTAACTGGAAAACAATGTTTAGACAAAACTAGAGTGATATGCTAAGATCATTTAAGAAATCTTTTGCATAAATATTAATTTAATTTGAATGAAATTCTATAAACAATTCAATAAAATACAAAAAAAAAGATGTTTTATAGAAATATCTGTTGTCTTAGACTTGACAAATGGCAGAGAATTAGGTTTATTAAGTCTTTACCTCCCTGACTCCTCATCCCCTCATCCCTCCTTTTTGCTTCATACAAATAAATCTATCAGGAGGCATGCTTAGTAAGATCACCATCTTATTGTTTAAACTTTAGTTTTGTCGACTTGCAAAACAAAAAAGGCTGTTCCGCCTTTGTAGGGCATGAAAAGTAGGAAACCTGCTTTTTTTGCGTGCATGTTAACTATACGGGACTCGCACTGGCAGAAGAGCAGCGCGTGCGAGAGGCGCGCGGGTTCTCTGTGCACACGCGGAGATGCCTCAGTTTGCTTTTTGATTAAACTACATCGCTTTCACCAGCGTTGGTTCGGTTGCATTAGAGAATAACGTCTTTATTTCGGAATTACCTCTCTTAATTAATACACTTGCATATGAAGTAAATCATTTCTCAATGCATTTACTGGGGCACTGGAGATTTTTACTGGGGCACGTGCCCCAGTAAAATGGGTCTAGAGACGCCCCTGCCAGAGACTGTTGTGTACACCATGATTTTACATGACTAAAAAGTGGTCATAAATGAAGTTTATTTATAAACTAATTTCGAGCAGTTAGAAAAGAAATAAAGCTTTGTTAACTAACGAAATGAGTCACAGTCACGTAACACTAATGCAACGGATAATCTGGGGCAGGAGATAGGAGACGCTCGGAAGCTTTGCGACCTGCACCAAGCAGAAGGTCCATCCTTTGATATTTATATATACAAAATAAATGAAGAAATAATTATATTACGTCCTGGAACATAACAACCTCTATCCAGACGATGAGCCACACTTGTTGGCATCTGTAGAAAACAATATCTACCTGGAAGAAAAAAAAAATCCATTCATTGAGCTACAGACGAATTAATTTTAAACTAGATATAAACGTAGGTTGTGTCTACAATAATACGTTTTTGTTTAAAAACACATATTTTTCTCTCCATTTTTGTCCTTTCGTCCATTTTAAAAGGCAGTTTTCATGTTGCAGTGTGGGCTGTGAAAAAAGGAGGCTTTCGAAAAAGATGATGCATTTTAACCATGTGACGCAATCGTGTGACCAATTCAGCTAACGTGGTGG
>NC_079450.1:9097157-9134657 GCF_903798145.1 Danio aesculapii | reverse complement strand
TATTACATCATATCATTAGGAAAGAATAGCAATCTGTTAAAGTTTTAAAGTAAAAAAAACTGTAGCCTACTGTCATTTATTAGACAAAAAACAAGCTGGCCAGCACATTCAACTGTCCTCAGTCATAAGTTGGCCATTTAAAAAAAAAAATAATTAAAATGTAATAATAATAATAATAATAATAATAATAATAATAATAATGAATTCTTCTGGATTTTTCTAGTTTCTTTGGTAAAAAAAGTACATTTGAAAATTCCTGGATATCAACAACAGCCAAAATATATTCAAAATAATTTAATATTGTCAGCTTCTGGTGCTTCACACCTTTTTATTGCTCATTTTTATTTCAGAAATAAGGTTCAAGATTTAGAATAAAGTTACCTGTAAAATGTTTTCTCTGTTTAAAAACAATAGAGTAGTGAAAGAAGATTTCTCCTACATCAGAATATAGTCCCACTGAAGCAACAGCCGTCAGAGGATTCCGTTTGGTCTTAAAGCCTTAAAGCTTAAAGCCTCTTGGTCTTAGGTCTTAAATGAGCTCATGTATGGGACAAATTCTGGACCTTTGTCAGTGAGGGTGGGTCTTTCAAACCCCCCTGGATAAAGGCCCTGAAAAGTTAGAACGTTTTTATGCTTATAGTAAACACATTTTTAATAGAATTGTGGCTGTAAAAGTGCACCTACAGGTGTTTCAGGTGCAGGGCAGACTTTCTCCAGGTCATAATTTAATTTATTTAAATGAATTTTGTCTAATAAATTCTGAAAACCTTCTGAAGTGGTTTGAGCCATCGGATATCTGATCAGAATAAAATAAATGAAGTGACCAAACAGCCTCATAAACACAGACGTGACGGGAATATATATTGAATATAAATTTATTATATTAATTATATAATAAATATATTATATAATATTAAATTACATAAAGTAATTAAAAGGACAAATGCTGGACGTTTTGGCCATGGTGGGTGGTTAGTAAGTAACATGCTATTAGGTTATGTGACCGCTAGATGGCGATCTTGGATAAGAAGCTTTCTGTTTTAATGTCCCGCATCTGTCTTTAACTATATTCTTCTGTCTCCATATTCTACCGCATCCCAGAATATTAAACAGCACCAAAAAAGTAAAAATATATATTCAATATATTTAATATGTTTTTGTCCACAGCCGACCGCAACTCGCCGTGACGGAAATTCCCGAGTCTGTGTGCTCCAATGAGGTGGGCTCTCTTCAGCGCTCACCATGACAACGAGACTCACAGCAGTGACGTCGCATTGTAAACATTTGCATCTGCATTCATATAAAAGCTCGTCAGCTCTCTCTCAGTGTTGTCAGTTCGCTCGGTGTTGCTGTTTGTACTTGACCAAGGTGAGTTCAATACCTGACGGTACGAGTGGAGCCACGCCAATCTCACGAAGTCCGCTTCGTGAAGCTTCACTCGGGCCCGTCTGTGCTGTAGTTCCTTGCGGTTTGCGTACATAAACGCAATATCGCGAAGAATATTACGTGTTTGTTGCTCGAAATGTGCCGCCGAGCAACATTCCAGTGAATGCTGGCACGGACTGGCGCCCGGTTAGCTCGTGCACTCCCTGGGGCGAGGCGGCTTGTGAACCCTAGGCAGGGATCAATACAAGCCGTGAGGACCCTCAGGGAAACACGGGAGGCCGGTAGTGGGACCCCGCTGCGAGGGTTATGGTGGGTGGGAGCAGCGAGGCCCACTCATCGTCTATTTTAAACTATAGTTTCAAACTTTAGTTTACTATAGTTTAAAATAGAAACCATGGTAACTGTAATGTTTTAAATGTATGTCTGGCTGTTGTAATGTTTTGCTTTGTTTTTCAGCAGAGCTGTTGAGCAAATAAGGACTATTGAAGACAACCGTTGAAGACAACCGCGGGTTATATTCACGAGCGCGCGCATTATAATGTTTCCGTGTTGTTTTCTGAAAGTTTATCTTGTTTAGATAAGTTTGCAGGTCAAACAAAATAAACTATACTCTTTCTAAACACCTGTCTCGTATTTTATTTGTCCTCTACAGCAATACACTGTCATACAAGTCTGTTGAATGCATTTGTATGCAACATGGTTTGACAATAAAGTAGTCTAACAAATAAATAGTTGTTATAATTGTACCTTCATTAGTCAACATTCGGTGTAGGTAATAAAAAGCTAATCAAAGATGTCCTAAGACATAATGGTAATGTTACATAACTATTTTTATTCTGTATGGGTAAAACCAGCAGAATATACTATATATTTAACATGTCATGAACTTACTGTTATTCAAACATTTGCTTAATAAATGTCCTAAGACAAGAATGGGTATTGTTTTGGTTTTATGTCAAACTACTGTAGGTTTTAGGTTGACTACAGCAGGTATCTATATCATACTATTGGTAGAGTTATTTCAATAACCCAAATCAAGTAAAATGTCTCTTACTCAAGTACTTTTAGCATGCAAAAGTCAAATTTAATTATATAAAATACATTTTCCAACAACACAATTTTGTCTTGTGAAAATGACCAGTGGGTGGTGAGGAAAAAAAGTTAATGACAAGTTATATATAAAAGAAGTTGAACAAGTAGTCATAATATTTAGCCATAATGCATTTTTCTATACATTTCCATTAGACTTTTTTTCTAAATCTGTAATTGGTAAATTGCTCCCAGGTCAATCTTGACTTTGTCTATTAAAGGTGAGGTGTGTCTGAAGGGAGATTGTCCTATGTTCACATTTCTACTTTTGTTTTGGGTTTTTCTTTGTCCTTTGTAGTGCTCTTTTCCTTTTTGTATCACAATGACATGATCTGGCAACAAATTACAGTACAAACACCAAAGAAATAAATAAATTAGCCACAGTTTACGTCAGAACATCGCTTCAGAGTACACTGTTATACTGACAACATGACTAGGTCCACACAGAATCTACGTGCGCAGAATTCCACAGATTCTTAGCCCATCATTGATTCTGGTTATTTACTTGTGTAAATGTGTGTAAATCTATATTTATTCAGTTTTTCAATTATTTACAATAATATTATTGACTAATATGAAAATATTCATATGAATTATTTACAATACAGTTTGTACAGAAATAATTTCTGTCTTTTAGTAGATATATTATATGAGAGACTTGCTTTGTTTACCAAATAAAGAGGATCCAATTGGATTTGCATTGTAAACATTAAATAAAAGGTATAACTTTTTATTTAATATAATAAGGTTTTACTTATGATACTCCCAAAATAATTCAGCATAAATCCGCAGATTTTTAACACAATTCTGTGCAGAAATAGCAAAAAATGTCCACAGATTCGGTCTGGCCCTAAACATGACGGACTGTCTTATCTGTACACAATAACACAGGGACTTGTCATTCTGATGGCACCGACATGTTCATTGAGAGATGAACTAAGGATTTTAAGCAAGAGACTGGCTTTTGCAGGTAATCCATGCTGTTTTGCTATTTGTATGTGCTGTTTTGAGAAATGCACTTACTGTTTTGTAAATTTTAAATCTGAGAAATGTACCAAAGCGACTGAGAAAAACTGGAATACAACACAAGTTAATGCAAAGACGAAAAGTCTGCAAAGACAAAAGTGTGTATTTTTATTTGCACATATTCTTTTACAAAAAATAATAGTGTATACATAATTGGATTTTACATTTTTTGGCTTGATAATTAATACTTTATAGTCTACTCATTTTGATT
This sequence comes from Danio aesculapii, assembly GCF_903798145.1. Taxonomy (NCBI): domain Eukaryota; kingdom Metazoa; phylum Chordata; class Actinopteri; order Cypriniformes; family Danionidae; genus Danio; species Danio aesculapii. The sequence continues at coordinate 9,130,945 of NC_079450.1, read as the reverse complement.
TAACCATGATAGTACAATAAAGAAGAGAGTCATGTATTGTAAAACAGATATTTCTAAAAATCCATAGTGGAATAGAACATCACAACCATGGGTTCTGCAGGTCTCAGTCACTATTTCAAATGTATGACTTTAAGTCTTTTTTTTATAAAACCATTGTGAATTAAATTTCAGTCTTATACAGGACTCCACGATGAGGATGTTTTAATTTTATTAATTTAATTTAATTCAATTTTAATAACATACAGTTTAATATTAACCTCACCTCAACGAGCCTGGTGGACACCATGTTTTCAGCACAAGTCTATTGGTTTAATTTTGGAGATCATCCTCAATGTTCAGTTGTGGCCTGTATTTATTTTCAATGTATTTGATTACCATAAAGGAGTCAGAAAGTTTAACCTGGTGCTGTTGTTAATCTAACGTACTGATCTATTACGCGATCCTATGAAAAAAATTAAAGGCCGAGGTCTTTTTATTTGCATGTTGTTGCTTTTTATGTAACTATAATATATATATATATATATATATATATATGAGCAATATCACACGAGTAGTTGTGCGATGTGGCTTTACATCGGCACTGGTGGGAGGCTGGATTTAACCAATAAGCGAGGTAATCAATAAGCGAGGGCCCCCAATATATACCTAGAAGTATAAATGACATCTATAAATGATATCTATAACATCGTTTTCTACCATATTTAGTAAAGTCATGAGCCTAATAAATAAAAGAAGTTCATAATTATTAAGTCTGCACAAATTTGTCCCTATCCACCAATAATGGAGTAGTTCAGCAGTGAAAACGATAAAGATTTAGTTTTAAAAACGAAACAATTTAATTATTAGTTTTAGTTGTTTTTAAATGAATGAGTTATATGAGAAAAAGTCAACAAAACAAACAAACAAACAATTGTATAAATAAATAAATATATAAATACACAGGTAGTATATTAGGACTTTTGGGCCCCATGGCTGGAATTGCTTAGGGCCCCCAAATCACTAAATCCGCTCCTGCCCACCAGTGACGATATACAGCCACATAGCAGTGCTACGAGTGTGATATTGAGTTTATACAACAGTTCAACGGCATAATCATATATATAAAAAAGAGAATCCGACACGGAGAATCTCAAAAACCCTTTTGTAAGAGGAACTACTTTCTTCCACCGTTCATTCACATCTGCAGCTGACGGTCAGAACAGCAGAAACCATTGCCAGTTCACAAACGTCACTTTAGAGCTAGTGTTTGAATGATTCTCTAGCGCAATGTCTAAAGTGATGACAAAACAGGTGATTTTGCTGACATTTTAAGATTATAAGGCTGAACGGCATGAAATGCCATCAGTCTACAGAGATTTGCCAGTATTTTTCTGTTGCAATCAGGATATCACAATAATTAACCCTGAAAATACCGAAGCAAAGCAAACACTAACAGTTTCTGTGGTATAAATAGAGCACTACAAAATCCAAAAGAGAGAGATCGACTTAGAATGTCCCTTACCTGATTTATATTTATTTGTTCAGCTGTAGTTGGAAATTTACGTTGAGAAAATGCTGTTTTTTTACGTTGAGAAAATGCGTCTCTGTCGCCATCTTGTGGCGGAACATCAACCATCACTTCCTTTGGTCTGCTCAGACAGGCTGATGGCGGCCGATACACTGAATCCAGCGCTCCGAAATTATAAATATTTAAAAATAGACACTATACTTATAAATAAACTTCATAGTTGCAATATAAACAACTACATTCTCGAGTAAAAAAGTGAGTATGTTGCCCAGCAGCAGCAATATTTGTCAAACTGTAGAGCCTCTGCTTGTCACTGTGGGCGGAGTAATACACAAAGGTGAAGGGTGAAGAGGCTGTAGGAGTGCTGTTATTTGCAGAATATTGCACGGCTATCAGCCAATCAGATTCAAGAACCAGACAGAACTGTTGTATAAATATATATGCACACATAACCGCACACACACATACCCACACAGTGAATCTCCATGGATGCAATGCATTTTGTACTGTTGAGTCTGTATTTTCAGGCTGAAGATTATAAATATTACATATGTATTCATAAATAAATCTCCATATACATTTTCAAAATACTTCATTCGGGATGATTTATGAGACATTTTCCTCATGGGAACCAATGTCGTGAATACCAATACCACACACACACACACACACACACACACACACACACACACACACACACACACGCACACACACACACACACATTCACACACACTCAAAGACAGACGCAGAAAAACACACAAACAGAAAGAGACACACACACACAGGTAGACACACAAACAGAGAGAGACAAACACACACAAAGACAGACACACAGACAGAAAGACAAACGCACACACAGACAATCAAACACACACGCACACATCTTCACATCACAGCACATAACATTCATTAATTTCCCTTTGGCTCAGTTCCTGAATTTATCAGGGGTCACCACAGCGGAATGAACCGCCAACTATTCCAGCATATGTTTTACACAGCGGATGCTTTTCCATCTGCAACCCAGTACTGGGAAACTCCCATACACACTCATTCACACACACGCTCATGCACTACGGTTAATTTACTTTATTTAATTCACCTATAGTGCATGTCATTTCAATTCATATTTCAAGAGTTCCCACTTAGATATGCTTGGCGTATTAAGCAGGTGTGGCATGCTGTCCCGGGAGAGAACCCTGAGCTCGGAGATATTTGAGCCCAGGGCTCCCGCCCGGTCGATAAGCATATCAGGAGATCCGAGATCAGGTAGGTCTCGAGAGCTCCCCCTTTAGAAAAGGGAGGAAAAGGAGGAGATGGGGTGGAAGGGGGCATTCTTCCAAACAAAGATAGAGCAGTAGATAGAAACTGATCCATTTATAGTAAACTAGGATCACTCTGATTGGATTATTACTGATTACAGATGAGTGGCCAGACGTGCTCAATCATATCACGTGCTCCTCTCGAAATTAGTTTATGAAACTTCACTTAAAACCAAATTCCCATTTCAATTCAGAATGGCTCACACACTCCTGCTTTCTGCACCTGAGAACCTTCATTCTGACTGTTTTATTTTCACTCTCTTACTGTTTTCATTTATGTCCTGCTTTGTAAAGTGAAAACCTCAATAAGCGGGCAGAGATAATTCTCAGCATTATAGCAGAACAGCCAAACGTCTCTGAGTCCTGCTGAGATCAAACACTCACAACACCGGAACATTAGATTCCATTACAACACACACTTCTGAAGGAATCGGTGACAGCAGCTCGACGGACACAAGCGACGCTGTGTTCAGAGAAAGAGCAGCGCCTTTCATTTTGCCCTGAAAAACAGATCATTTCTCCAGAGCAAACTCACATTAGACCTGCAGACCAGTGGTGTAGTCCTAACAAAAAAAGGTGGTGTACTATTACCCACCCAACCCGTTTTATAATTTTATCTGAACGTTTCAGCGAGACATCATTCCGTTGACTACGAAAAACTCACGAAATTTTCTCACAGCGACTGTGGTCGTCAGGGGGCGGCGAAATGGCGCAAAATATAAACAAAAATGCACCAACTGCAACGAATTAAGATGAGAGTAAAAAAAAAACATTTGGTATACAGTGAAAGGGGATGCGAATACACGTAAATTAGGGTAAAGTCTAATCAGCAAAACAAGTGAGTATACCAAGGGTATACGCAATTATTGATCCTCAGAAGTCGTAATATCCAAACAGCTAGTGGAAAAAAGTAGGCATTCTGAGTATACGTGCGTATAGCCCCGACTACACCACTGCTGCAGACACTGATGCTGCACGCTTTTACACATTACTGACAATGACAGTGAATGATGGAGAGTTTTACAATCTAGGAGACAGCTCTGAGCATGCATAATGCCTATTTGTTGTGTTCAGAGAAGAAAAAGCATTTATTTGTTCTAGGAATGAAAAAAAAATGGATATAAATAAAAAAACAAGGGCGTCACGATGACGCAGTGGGTAGCATGATTGCATCACAGCAGGAAGGTCGCTGGTTCAAGCCCCAGCTGGGTCAGTTGGCATTTCTGTGTGGAGTTTGCATGTTCTCTCCGTGTTCGCATGGGTTTCCTCTGGGTGCTCCGGTTTCCCCCACAGTCCAAAGACATGCGCTATAGACCATTTCAATGTGGTAATGTCACTAGCCCATGAACATTTCCTGCTTGTTGTCAAACTATTTCATTACTGTAACAAGAGGCAATTCAAACATATCTTAACATTAAAACAGCGGTCATAACATTATTTATCAATATGTGGCTCTTTTTAGATTCTCAAAAGCTATGGACAATAAAAAAATGTAAAATAGGAAATACGTTAGGACCCTTGTTATTGTTTACATAATTCAAAATGGTCTATAGGTGAATTGGGTAAGCTAAATTGTCCGTAGTGAATGAGTGTGAATGAGAGTGTGTGGGTGTTTCCCAGTGATGGGTTGCAGCTGGAAAGGCATCTGCTGCGTAAAACATATGCTGGATAGGTTGGCGGTTCATTCCGCTGTGGCGACCCCTGATTAATAAAGGGAAAACAAAACAATCAAAATAAAATAAAATAAAATAAAATAAAATAAAATAAAATAAAATAAAATAAAATAAAATAAAATAAAATAATAAATGTATTTTTTAGAAATATAAACAGGTAATGTTTAGGAATATTTGCAGCAATACTGTAAATGTTTATTGTTGAAATAAATAAATACAAAAATAAATAAATATGAGTGTGTATGAATGTTTCCCAGTGATGGGTTGCGGCTGGAAGGGCATCTGCTGTGTAAAACATGTGCTGGATAAATTGGTGGTTCATTCCGCTGTGGCGACCCCTGATTAATAAAGAGACTAAAGCGAAAAGAAAATGAATGAATGAATGAATGAATGAATAAAAATAACTATTTACTTTGCTTAGTAATATTTGCAGCAATACTGTAAATATTAAAATAAAATAACATTACAAAATTTATTCGATTTAATAATATTGCAGCAATACTGTCAATGTTTTTAGCTAAAATAAATAAAATAAAATAAAAAATAAATAAAAATATATTTTTTTGAAATAAAAACAGGAATATTTTGTGATATTTTGAAATATTGGAATTTTTTTGGGATTATTTCAGGAATAATATTTTATTATTATTATTATTATTATTATATTTATAATAATGCTTAGGAATATTTGCAGCAATACTTAAAAGTTTTTAGTTAAAATACAATAAATTAAGTATTCTGTTTAGTAATTTTGCAGCAATAAAAATTACAAAACTAAAACAAACTAAAAGAAACACAAATATAAAAAAAGTAGAAGCAAAGTAAAGCACAAAGCAAACAAAAAAAGAGATTTCGTAACATTAGTGCTTCAAACAGTATTTGAGTGAGAAACTAAAACAAACGAAAACAAAACACACAAATAACGCAACACAAAACAAAATAAAAGTGAAGATCACAAAAAACAAAAACAAAACAAAAACAAAACAAAAACAAAACAGAAAACGTACAAAATAAAACAAATAAAAAAAATGTAATGTGTAATACAGAGTGTTTCAGCCTTAAACCCTGTTTAAACCACTATACTATAGAGATAGCAATAAAGACATTGTTATAAAAAATTGGTCTGACTGTAAAACAACAGCAGATCACTATAACAAAGCTATAGAGAAATGATATTGAGAAACAATACAATTGGGATCACTTTCAGAAGGATTTTTTTCCAACTTTGCTGTCGTACATTGCTGCACAGCTAACTTAAATCACTATATCTAACTTAGCTTAGGACTATTTTCAGGCACTGCATACTATCAGCTTCAGCCATGGTACAGCAGCAACGTTTCTTGATTATTACACCAGAATGAGAGTATATTTCTTAACCATATCGACCTTGAAAATAGCTAATTTAATTTACTGTCAGACTTAGTACATGATGTAGCTACAGAGGAGTTAAGCTTGGAAAAAGTATCAAAAATGTTTGGTTTATTGAAATGCTAATGGTCTAATCTGATTCAATAACTTATGCTAAGCTAAGGTAAATTTGCTCAATTTAATTTTTCTTTTTGAAATAGGCACCTAGAGTAAAACAGTTAAGTTTTACCTTGTTTGAATCCATTTCGGTCTGGCGGGAGCACTTTTAGCTTAGTTTAGCATAAATCATTACATTGGATTAGACCTTTAGCATCTTGCTCAAAATGAGTTTATTGGCTGTTTCATACACAATAATATAATGCAGCATCTGAAAACAGTCCCCAGCTACGTAGGTTATACTGATGCAAGTTAGCTAATTTTTAGCAAATTTGACTTGTTCCTGATTATTTCACCAGAATGAGAGTTCCCAGAATTCAATTTTCCTTTAAAATAGCAATTGTCTTTGTACACAATTTAACTACAGAAGTGTCAAGATGAATAGAAAAATAAAATATTTTTATTAATAATCTAATGGTCTAATCTGATTAAATGATTTATGCTAAGCTAAGTTAAAAGTGCTCCTGCCAGACTCAAAGATCAGCTGAATTGATTGAAAAATGGTAAAAACTCAACAGTTTATCTCTAGGGGAGTAGTAAAATGAGCCTGTTTCCAAAAAAACAAACTTTCATTTACTGTCAGTCTTATGATATCTCTACAGAAGAGTCAAGCTTGAAGTAGGAAAATTATCAAAACTCTCTGGTTCATTGAGATGCTAATGGTCTAATCTGATTCAATGATTTCTGCTAAGCTAAGCTAAATGTACCGGACCCAGAGATCGACTGAATGGATTTTAAAATGGCAAAACTCTTTAACTCTAACTCTATTTAACTAGTAAAATGGTAAGACTCAACTATTTAACTCTAGGAAGGTAACAAAATGAGCCTGTTTCCAACCCCCCCAACAAACAAACAAAAAAACTAAAACTTTCATTTACTGTCAGTCTTAGTATATGATGTAACTACAGAAAATCAAGCTTGAAATAGGAAAATTATCAAAACTCTTTGGTTAATTGAGATGCTAATGGTCTAATCTGATTGAATGATTTATGCTAAGCTAAGCTGAATGTGCCAGACCCAGAGATCGACTGAATGGATTGAAAAATGGTGAAAACTCAACCCCCCTAAAAAAAAAAAGATCTAAAATATTTTTACAGAGATGCTCATGGTGTAATCTTAGCATTTTTTATTGAGATGCTAATGGTTTAATCTGATTCAATGATTTATGCTAAGCTAAATATGCTCCCACCAGACCCGAAAATCAGCTGAATGGATTCAAAAATGGTAAAATTCTACTTAAATGAACCTGTTTAAAACAACAACAAACAAAAACATAGTATATGATGTAACCACAGAAGAGTCAAGCTTAAAATAGGAAAATTATCAAAACTCTTTGGTTTATTGACATGCTAATAGTCTAATCTGATTTAATGATTTATGCTAAGCTAAGATAAAAGTGCTCCTGCCAGACTTGAAGATTGGCAGATTGGACTCAAGTATTTAACTTTAGGGAAGTAACAAAATGAGCCTGTTAAAAAAAAAAACTAAAACTTTTATTTACTGTCAGTCTCAGTATATGATGTGACTACAGAAGAGTCAAGCTTGAAATAGGAAAATTATCAAAACTCTTTGGTTTTTTGAGATGCTAATGGTCTAATCTGATTGAATGATTTCTGCTAAGCTAAACTAAATGTGCCAGACCCAGAGATCGACTGAATGGATTGAAAAATGGCAAAAACTCAACTGTTTAACTCTAGAGGAGTAGTAAAATGCATCTGTTTCAAAAAGATCTAAAATCTTTTTATAGACATGCAAATGGTCTAATCGTGGCATATTTTTATTGAGATGCTAATGGTCTAATCTGATTTAACGATTTACGCTAAGCTAAGCTAAATGTGCTCCCGCCAGACCCAAAGATTGGCTGAATTGATTGAAAAAGGGTAAAACTCAACTATTTAACTCTAGAGGAGTAGTAAAATGAGCCTGTTTCCAAAAAACAAACAAACTTATATTTACCGCCAGTCTTAATATATGATGTGACTATATATGATGCAAAAATGGTAAGACTCAACTATTTAACTCTAGGAAGGTAACAAAATAAGCTTGTTTCCAAAAAAAAAAAAACACCAACAAACAAAAAAAAAAAAAAAAAAACTAAAACTTTAATTTACTGTCAGTCTCAGTATATGATGTAACTACAGAAGAGTCAAGCTTGAAATAGGAAAATTATCAAAACTCTTTGGTTTATTGAGATGCTAACGGTCTAATCTGATTGAATGATTTCTGCTAAGCTAAGCTAAATGTGCCAGACCCAGAGATCGACTGAATGGATTGAAAAATGGTAAAAACTAAACTGTTTAACTCTAGAGTAGTAAAATGCATCTGTTTCCAAAAAAAAAAAAAAAAAAAAAAAAAAAAATATATATATATATATATATATATATATATATATATATATATATATAAATATACATCTAAAATCTGTTTATTGATACTCTAATGGTATAATCTTGGAATCTTTTTATTGAGATGCTAATGATCTAATCTGATTCAATGACTTATGCTAAGCTAAGCTAAATGTGCCATGCCAGAACCCCAAAAAATGGCTGAATTGATTGAAAAATGGTAAAACTCAACTATTTAACTCTAGAGGAGTAGTAAAATGAGCCTGTTTCCAAAAAACAAATAAACTTTCATTTACTTTCAGTCTTAATATATGACATAACTACAGAAGAGTGAAGCTAGAAATAGGAAAACTTTCAAAACTCTTTGGTTTATTGAAATGCTAATGGTCTAATGTGATTCAATGATTTATGCAAAGCTAAGCTAAAAGTGCTCCCGCCAGACCTGAAGATTGGCTGATTGGATTAAAAAATGGCAAGACTCGACTATTTAACTCCAGGGAAGTAACAAAATGAGCCTGTTTCCCAAAAAAAAACCCAACAAACAAACAAAAAAACTAAAACTTTCATTTACTGTCAGTCTTAGTATATGATGTAACCACAGAAGAGTCAAGCTTGAAATAGTAAAATTATCAAAACTCTTTGGTTTATTGAGATGCTAATGGTCTAATCTGATTCAATGATTTATGCTAAGCTAAATGTGCTCCCACCAGACCCCAAAAAATGGCCGAATTGATTGAAAAATGGTAAAACTCAACTGTTTAACTCTAAGTGGTAAAATGAGCCTGTTTCCAAAAAACAAATAAACTTTCATTTACTGTCAGTCTTAATATTTGATATAACTACAGAAGAATCAAGCTTGAAATAGGAAAATTATCAAAACTCTTTGGTTTATTGAGATGCTAATGGTCTAATCTGATTCAATGATTTATGCTAAGCTAAGCTAAATGTGCCAGACCCAGAGATCGACTGAATGAATTGAAAAATGTTAAAAAACTCAACTGTTTAACTCTAGAGGAGTAGTAAAATGCATCTGTTTCCAAAAAAACCCTGAAGATTGGCTTATTGGATTTAAAAATGGTAAGACCCAACTATTTAACCCTAGGTAAGTAACAAAATAAGCCTGTTTCCAAAAAAACACCAACAAACAAACAAACAAAAAATGAAAACTTTTATTTACTGTCAGTCTTAGTATATGATGTAACTACAGAAGAGTCAAGCTTGAAATTGGAAAATTATCAAAACTCTTTTTTATTGATATTCTAATAGTCTAATCTTAGTATCTTTTTTATGAGATGCTAATGGTCTAATCAAATTCAATGATTTATGCGAAGCTAAGCTAAAAGTGCTCCTGCCAGAGATCGCAGAATGGATTGAAAACTGCTAAAACTCAACTGTTTAACTCTAAAGGAGTAGTAAAATTAGCCTTTCTCCAAAAAAAAAAGTGTTTCTTTCTTTAACGTAAGTATCGTTTATTGAAACATTGATACGGTTGACCACTATTAACCCTAAAAGTGGCATCAGATGCACTGTGCTGGATATCATGAGCATCTGAAGAGTAAACTCTCTCCAGACATTAAGAGTCAGTCAGTCACACATCCTGAAACTGCTCTTCAAACAGCATTTGACTGAATCAACTTGACAATAAATCAATTGCACTCATAAAAGACAGGCCGGTCCGGAAAGATGACAAAACCTCGCACTCGACTCTCTCATGTGGCATTAACGCCTTCGGATGATTCTGTCACCCGGCGAGCGAATATCCTTTTGTCTCAGCGATGATGGAAAATATGACTTTCAGCCCTTAATAGGCACATCAAAAGTCACATTGTGCCATTTGAAAGGGGCCGTTTTCGCACTTGAAGATAAAAGCAGGCTACAACTGACAGAAATGGGCCCTTTTGAACTAACTCTCATCATAATGGCTTTGATATAAGAGGCCAAGACAGTCCAAGATCCGCTGCTTCTTACCTTAAAGCCCAGACTGCTGTTCAGAGAGCCGAATTCTGGAGTGCCGGGGTTTTCACAAGTCGTTCGGGTCGGTTCTGCGGTGAAAGGAAGAATGAAACTGTCACTTTCAGATCTTCATAATTGGATTATGAAAAGCAGATGTAGCGGTTGATGTAATGGCTGTGACCTGGAGAAGACGGTCGTAATGTTCATGTAATGTTCATAGATCAAAGCTGGAGTGGATATTACAGTGTATGGATGTGACATTCAAGGTTAAAGGAACACTTCAATTTTTTGGAAATAGGCAGTTAGATAGGAAAATAGGAAACTAGAAATATAGAAATAGGAAATTAGAGTTTAATAGTTTGAATCCATTCAGCCGTTCTTCGTGTCTGGCGTGAGCACTTTTAGCTTAGCTTAGCATCGATAATTAAATTGGATTGGACCATTAGCTTCTCGCTTGAAAATTAGTTTAATGGCTGTATCAGGCAGAATGATATTATGCAGCACCTGAAAATAGTCCCCATGTAGGTTGGTTATATTGACCCAAAAAAAAAGATTCAAAAAGTTATTTTCAGGTGCTGCATGGTACAGCAGAAAATTTCCATGATTTTTCACCAGAATGAGAGTATAGTATCCTATACAAAATGTAAATTTTTCATCTTTCTTTGTACACAATGGACAGTATTTACAGAAGTGCCAAGATTAATATAAAATTTATCTAAAAATCTAATCGTTTATTTTTTTTGTTTGCTAACGTTCTAATCCGATTCAATGATTTATGCTAAGCTAAGCTAAAAATGCTCTTGCCAGACCCATAAATTGATCAAATGGATTCAAAAATGGTAAAACTAAACTAAATTAGCCTACAAATGAGCCTACACCCCCCCCCCCCAAAAAAAAAGTGGAGTGTTCCTTTAAAAGAATAAAACTGAAGCTGCTAGCAAAATTAAAAACAATTTAAAAAAAAGTCCCATGCAGTGTTGAATACAGTGTTTAAAATATAATATATAGTGCTTATGATTTCTTTTAATACTTAGGATGCATCCATTCTAAGAAATAATGGTGCAAAAGTTGATCAGCGATACATACCCCTTCATATTAAATGTGCGTAAATGTACACGTTAGTACCTATAGGATCCTTAAAGTTACATAATATTTTCTCAGAAAGTACAAATATGTACCTGCTGAAAGGATACCACAAATGTACATTTTTGTACCTTTATTTGAGACAATGGATTGTGTCAATGTCAAAATATGGATGAAATTAAACACATTTATTCAGATATGTACTTATTAAAATATAATTATCTTAATTATCATACAAAATGTTATATTTTATTTCAATGTTTTACTTCCAGTAATGATTTGTGATTTTTAAAAACAAATTTGGCATAAAAAACAATTTTTTTAGCATTATTTTAAATTTTAGCAGTCAACTTTTTCACTGCCATGCTGATGTTACTTTTCACATACAAAAACTAAAAAATGCTGGGTTCCACACAATTGCTTCATGTTGTCCCAACAAAAATCGATTGAGTTAACTTAATCGTTTTTACAAATTGGAGTGGATTCAACATAAAACATTTAGTTTGTCCTAATTGACTCATTTTGAATATGTAGTCTGAACAAGCAGTCATTTTTGAGTGTACACTTGAAAAAAAGTTCTTAATGCCTTAATTTTTAAGTTGACTCAATTAATCTTTTCTATTCATCCCAACAATCATCAGTCAAACAGACCGAAAATATTAAATTAAACTTTGTATAACTTATTAAAATGTTGAAACCTAATTAACTTATTGAAATAAGTTGAGGTAACATGCAAAAGCTTTTGTTGAGACGGCTTTTTGTCATATAATTTTTTACAATGTGTAACAGTATTTTACTACATAAAAAAAAATAAATAAATAAATAAAAATGTCAGCTGCAGTTCACTCGAACAGCCGCCGGAGTCACTAAAGACATGAGTTGTAAATTCTACATACTGTACAGCCTCTGTAAGTATTAAACGATTAAATATCTAATGATGAGGGGAAAACGTTCTTAGAAGTAAATATACCGATGCAGCGTGGTTGAGAGCCGCTCCACGTAGCATCTGCTTGGCATGTGCGTGTCGAGGAGCCCACCAACACATAGGGGGCGCTGCAGCTGAACATCACCTCAGCTTTAAAGATGAAGCTCTGACCCTCTCGTCTGGCCCGGCCTGGGATTCCTGGATCGCCACAGAACTTGGCTGAGGAGGAAGGAAAGGACAAGATTGAGTGTTTTTGAGGTAGATTTTAATAAAATGAGTTTTCTAAATAAAATTGCTTCAATTTGTAGCAAAAGCTGTGTAACCCACAAGTCCTAAAAGGTATGTAACACACCAGTCCTATACCTCATGCAAAGAATTGCTGGTTCAATCCCAGTTCAGACCGGGTTGGGGGCAGTAGGACCGGTGGAATACACATGGGGGCTCGTCCGGGATGGAAGTGAGGTTTATAGGGTTACAGGTGTTTAATGAGAAAAAAGTTCGGTTTGTTTTTGCATTTGATTTTATCCACTGGAAAACATATACATTATAAAATGTAAGCACTCAGAATAGAATGATTGACAGACAGACAGACAGACAGACAGAGACAGAGAGAGAGCGAGAGAGAGAGAGATAGATAGATAGATAGATAGATAGATAGATAGATAGATAGATAGGTAGGTAGGTAGGTAGGTAGGTAGGTAGGTAGGTAGGTAGGTAGGTAGGTAGGTAGGTAGGTAGGTAGGTAGGTAGGTAGGTAGGTAGGTAGGTAGGTAGGTAGGTAGGTAGGTAGGTAGGTAGGTAGGTAGGTAGGTAGGTAGATAGATAGATAGATAGATAGATAGATAGATAGATAGATAGATAGATAGATAGATAGATAGATAGATAGATAGATAGATAGATAGATAGATAGATAGATAGATAGAACTATGATTCCTTTAATACGATTTATCAACTCAATAAGAAAGTAAGCTGAAGGGTAAAAAAGAAAGAAGACAGCTTAACTTCATGCAACCAGTTTATGTTTAATGCAAGCAAACCAGCATCTGATAACCTGATTCTGTTTCTGATTATTTCTTTTGTCTGGATCCCGTCAGCACTGCTGTCAAGGAAAGCCTAGCAGAATAAACCTTGTTTTCTGAAGGATTCATCTGTGAATAACCCGACCTGACCCTCAAAACAAACCCCTGAGATGAACACGGTCAGCGCAAAAGAAATACAACACTTAAAAATACATGAAGAAAGACGGACAGCTCAAATTCATTTCCAGAGGAACAGTCAATTATTAATCAGACAGATCTACAATCCTGGAGGAAAATCCCATAGCGCTTTCTTTCCTTTTTTGCATTCCAAACTCAAGAGATGATTTTCCAGAAGCCATGAAGCAAATTTTCTTGTAAACTCAAACCATATATTTGTATATACAGTAAGTGCATCAGACTGTAAAATTAGGGTAAACAGCTAGATGGTGGGTATGTTACTTGGCATGATTCAGTTTCATCACAGAAAAAGACAGAAAAACACCTTTGAAAGCGAACGAGACTGACAGAGCACAAATTAAATCTATTTCCACATTTGATATGTCATGATTTCAGCGGGGCAAAAGTGTTTGACATATTAAACTGCAGCAAATTTGCGTGGTATTTAAAGATCAGAAGTTGGCCTGTGAGTTTTAGTGGCCCCGCGAGTGCAGAGGTTAGCTCACCTGAATGTAAATCAGAGTAATTATGCCTCTTTAAAATATGAAGCAGAGGGCCAGAGGGGGCTCGGCGGCTGACATGCTCTCTGATGTATAATTCACAGAGAGCCCGAGCCCACTGGAAACGAGTGGGACCACATAGACTCTGTCCAGTGCAGTCAGACAGACGAGCTGATGATCATATGCTGCAGATTTTACTGCACAGCATCTGTGTCTGTTAGCGGACTATGAGGATATAAAGCTATACAGTGGATTAAAGTGGATAGATGGATGAATGGATGGATGGATGGATGGACGGATGTTAAATAAAGTGTGGAAATTAATGGAAAATTTTAAATAAATGCGGATGGTTGGATGGACGAATAGACAATATAATGATAGTTGGAACAATAGATAGAATAATAGATAGAATGATGGATGGCTGGACTATAGAATGATAGAAAGAACAATAGATTGACAGAATGATAGACAGATGAATGGATGGATATATAGATGGATGGATGGATTTGTGGATGGATGAATGGATGGACAATAGAATGACAGATATAACAATAGACAGACAGAATGACAGACTGCTGGATGAATGGATAGACAGAAAGAAAGATAAATAATACAATAATAGACAGAACAATAGATAGAACGATTGAATGATAGGACAATTGATTAAGAAATAGATCGATAGATTGGTAGAACGACACATAGATAGATAGACAGACAGACAGACAGACAGACAGATAGATAGATAGATAGATAGATAGATAAATACAATGATAGATAAAATAATAGAAAGACAGACAGATGGATGGATGAAAAGAAATTTAAAAGATACAATGATATATAGAACAACAGATAGAATGGATGGATGGATGGATGGATAGATCGACGATATAATGATAGGTAGAACAAAATATAGACAATGACAGATAGAATGATAAAAATGGGCAGATGGATAGGTGGGCGAATGATAGATAGAAAAATAGATAGACAGAATGATAGACAGATGGATGAATGAATAGACAGAAAAAAAGATAAACAATAAAATGATAGAACGGCAGATAGATAAACAGACAATAGAATGGATTGGTAGAACAATAGATAGATGGATAGATGGATGGATGGACAGAAAGATAAACAATACAATAATAGACAAAGCAATATCTAAAACAACATACAGAACAAATAGAACAACTGACAGAACAATGGATGGATATATAGAAAGAAGGAAGGATGGATGTATAGATGGATAGATGGATGGATGGATGGATGGATGGATAGATATGTGGATGGTTGAATGGATGGACAATAGAATGACAGATATAACAATAGACAAACAGAATGACAGACTGATGGATGGATAGACAGAAAGAAAGATAAATAATACAATGATAGACAGAACAATAGATAGAACGATTAAATTATATAACAATTGATTGAACAATAGATCGACACACTGATAGATGGATGGATGGATGGATGGATAGATGGATGGATACATATATTTCTAGATAGATAGATAGATAGACAGACAGACAGACAGACAGACAGACAGACAGATAGATACATTTCTAGATAGATAGATAGATAGATAGATAGATAGATAGATAGATAGATAGATAGATAGATAGATACATATATTTCTAGATAGATAGATAGATAGATAGATAGATAGATTGATTGATTGATTGATTGATTGATTGATTGATTGATTGATTGATTGATTGATTGATTGATTGATTGATTTCTAGATAGATAGATAGATAGATAGATAGATAGATAGACAGACAGACAGACAGACAGACAGACAGACAGACAGACAGACAGACAGACAGACAGACAGACAGACAGACAGACAGACAGACAGACAGACAGACAGATAGATAGATAGATAGATAGATAGATAGATAGATAGATAGATAGATAGATAGATATTTAACTTTCTGAAACAGCTGTTCTACACCCTTCATGCTGAGCAGTATCAGAGAAAGCCTAACAGGGTCACTTTAACACTCATCAGCTGTGATGGCCGTCAGCCGCCGGTGTGCTTAAAGCTTCTAAACAGTTTTAAACGGCAGATCAGTCAGTCTGCAGCCGTGGAGATCAGCCTTTCTCAGCAGCTCTTTGAAATATAAAGCCTTTATAGTCTGCTGCGATAAAACCAGAACCAGCCTGTCATATTCCTCACATGCTACCTAAAGATGAACTGGCAATGTGTGTCTGCACTATCTGCACCCGAATATGCAGGTTTTAAACATTAAAGGTTGCATAGAATTAAAATCTGGATGTACATGGATGAGCCACAAACATTCATTCATTCATTTTTCTTCGGCTTAGTCCCTTTATTAATCAGGGATTGCCAAAGCGGATTGAACCACCAACTTATCCAGCATATGTTTTACACAGCAGATGCCCTTCCAGCTGCAACCCAGTACTGGGAAACATCCATACACACTCATTCAAACACACATAAACTACGGCCAATTTAGTTTACACAATTCACCTACAGACGAATTACCAGTTTGTAAACATTCAGGATGCGATTGCAGCAAGGTTTCAAAAGAGCGCTAGGAGCGCACAGGAGCGCTAGCCTTTACAGTGAGGGAATGACATCTGATGCGGTACAGAGTTTGTTGTTGTCTTAGAAATAAGATATATTGATTACATATTATATATATTATTTACATAATGCTTTCAGCGTATTATAACAGCTTGTCACCCAGTGATAAGCACAGTTATTCGGCAAAATTAATGTTAAAGTGAGCAGCGTTCATCTGACAGGTCCATTTGCGACAGCACCCTCCCAATGGATATTGGATAAGATGAAATGGCCAAGCATCCAGCCCCAAATATACAACTATCTCATTGAAGCTCCAAGTGATTTTACAAGAGAGAAGTTAAAGGCCTACAAGTCTTTGGAAGCCTACAAGTTTGTTCTGTGTGGTCATTTGCAAGAAATAATGTTCCATCATTTCCAGATTCAACACTTTGTAGTGCTAAAAACCGAGGTTCACCTAGGCAAAGACAAGGAAAGAAGACAGAGCTATACAAGGCCTGGGTAATCATCAACAAGCAAATTCTGACAGCGAACTGCACCTGTACGGCAGGGTATGTGAACTTACATGTTTACAGTTAAGCATTCAGTGTCCGCAGTTTAACTCACCATATTTAACAGTTTTTGGCTGAAATCATTGCTGCAATCAAAAACAAGTAATGTGTATGATACAACATAGCGTGAACTTAGCTGATATGAAATGAGAACTGCAGAGTCGAGCAATTTTAATTAGGTCCTCACTCCATTCAGCTCCCTTTTAGCCAAAGACGTCTGCGGTTGGCATTAAAAGCAGTGTGGTGTACAAATTAAGCGTCCTACCGCACAACACGACATGTTTGCTATTGCAACTGATGCTTTTTTGCAACCTGGGACCCGTGTGACGTCATGTGTGACGTAGGTTGGTAATTCCTCTTTTGCGCATTTCTTTGGACTGTGGGGCAAACCAGAGCACACGGAGGAAACCCACGCCAACACAAGGAGAGCATGCAAACTCCACACAGAAATGTCAACTGACCCAGCCAGGGTTTGAACTAGCGACCTTCTTGCTGTGAGGCGATTGTGCTACCCACTGCGCCACCTACAGCGAACCTCTGTTTCAAAAATAAAATATTAGTTGTTTCTTTATTATTTATAAGTTTGATATTTCAACAAATTCTGCAGCTTAATCTATTATTGTCAGCATGTTTGTGTCCTAACTTCATAATGTGAGTATAATAGGAGTACAACACTTGTTTTATATTTTGTTTATTTGGATTTTGGATAAGGCAGCACGGTGGCTCAGTGGGTAGAACAATCACCTCACAGCAAGAAGGTCGCTGGTTCAAGCCCCGGTTGGATCAGTTGGCATTCTGTCTTGGTGTGGGTTTCCTCCGGGTGCTCCGGTTTCCCTCACAGTCCAAACACACGTGCTATAGGTGAATTGGGTAGGCTGAATTGTCTGTAGCGTAAGTGTGTGAATGAGTGTGTATGGATGTTTCCCAGTAATGGGTTGCAGATGGAAGGGCATTCGCTGCATAAAACATGTGCTGGATAAGTTGGTGGTTCATTCCGCTGTGGCGACCCCAGATTAATAAAGGGACTAAGCTGAAAGGAAAATGAATGAATGAATGAATGAATGATATTTTGGACACTTAGAGAAGTTTTACTGTTCAAAAACAAATTAACGATCATTCAACTTCATATGTGGCTTATTCATTTTAAGTATACTTTTACACATGCATCATATCCTGATTTATGGTTTTATACTGTTATAATGAGCAAAACATCAATAAAAAACGTTTAGTTTTATCTGATTAACAGAAAAAAATAATTAATTATCAAAATAATTGTTTGTTGCAGCCCTACAAACAATTAAATCAATTTTTTCTTTTTTAGACCTCTTTAACAGCATAAATTTTCAGTTTATTTTGATGGTATGCAGAATTATTAGCCCCACTGTTTATTTTTGTCCCCAATTTAAAGGAGAGATTTTTTTTCAGCACATTTCTCAACATAATAGTCTTAATAACTAATTCATAATAACTGATTTACATTATCCTTGCCATAATGACACACACACACACACGCACGCACATATATATATATATATATCAGTGGTGTAGTCCTAAAAAAAAAAAGGTGGTTTACTATTACCCACCCAACCCGCCCATGCTGTTTTATAATTTTACCTGAACGTTTCAGCAAGACATCATTAAGTTAGCTTCAAAAAACTCTGCTGCTGTGGTCGTCAGGGAATGGCGCAAAATTTTAACAAAAATGCACTAATTGCAACAAATTAGGATGACAGTAAAAAAAAATTGGTATACAGTTAAAGGGGAAATCTAATCAGCAAAACAAGTGAGTTTAAGCAATTGTGCAAGGGTATACGCAATTATTGATCCGCAGAAGTCGTAATACCCAAACAGCTAGTAGAAAAAAGTAGGCATACTGAGTATACGTGCGTACAGCCCCGACTACACTACTGATGTATCATTTCAGAAATATTTGAAAGAAAAATGCACAGGATGGCGAATAATTTTGACTTGAACTGTATCTAAAACAATATCTCAACTTTAATGCATTTCTACTTTGGCTGGGTGTATTTTTTGTTCATAAAATGTGACAGCCAGATGATGGATAACAGTGTAGAAACACCTCCATTATGCAGTATATTAACTATATATATATATATATATATAAAATGGATATGCTCCTCAGGTCTGGCAGGCCAAATGTGTCCACGTGAAAACAGAATCTGTGATGTTCTTACAGCGTGAGGCGAACAATCTCATCTGACTGGGACTTTTTTTCTTTTCTTTCTCAGGAAAAATAATAATTTCAACAGCTCCAGGCTAGAGCCAGTTATGCATAATAATCAGAAGTGGAGGACCCAGCCTGGGCCCCATGTCAGAGAAAAAAGTTCCTTGATGAATAATACAATGCTTTCGAGAAGCAACAAACAGCACACAACAAAAAGCAAATCTGAATTTCACAGCGCAGCTCAGTGCAGATGGACAGACGCTGCCATTCACAACATCACCTCATTACAGGAATCCATCACTACATCTGATCTGCAATTTATTTACTTTTATTTGTATTTGTTTTATTTTTAAGCATTAGGTGCAAAAGCAATTGTGAGATATTGTAGGTAAAATAAACTTTTGTTTAACAAAATTAATAAAGGGCAGCACAGTGGCTCAGTGGCTCACCTCACAGCAAGAAAGTGACTAGTTGGGAGTCCCGGCTAGGTCAGTTGGCATTTCTGTGTGGAGTTTGCATGTTCTCCCCGTGTTGACGTGGGTTTTCTCAGAGTGCTCCGGTTTCCCTCACAGTCCAAACACATGTGCTTTAGGTGAATTGAATAAACTAAGGCCCCGTGTACACTACTATGTATTAGTTTTAAAATGCATACGTTTTACTACAGTTACGCCTTCTGTCCACACTACCCCAGAGTTTTCCTTTTAAAGAGCTGCTGCTCCATCTAAGTGTGGATGTCTGAAAACAGATCTGATTGGGTTTTTTTCCTCAATATTAAGAGCACAAAGTTCAGTCTTGCGTCCTTTGTAAGTTTAGACTTCGCAAGTTTGATATGGAAAACAAACTCCCGAGGACACGTTGGGTAAATCTTGAGGGAACTGTGTACTTTATAGCATCATTCATGTCACCCTGGCTATGCTGTTTCACTATCTTTACAATAAAGTGAAAACATGATGAACTGTCTGTTTTTATTTTTATATTAACAACTTAACAGACACCAAATATGTTGAGGCGTCGTGTATGTAGGTACATATTTATATGAACGTCATTTTCACTGTATGCATATTTATAACAAAATGAAGCCTTAAACATATCTGCCTCCTTTCATTTTCATTAAAAATATGAAACATAACCTGTCTCTTTTGCTGAATATCAGTTTTAATAATCAATAATGGCCATTATAAAAGTATAACGTACAATAAGTTTATACAACATAAAGGCAAGCAATCAGTCATATGTGCAGAATCAGTGTAGGTCTATGTGGTTACATAAATTAATGTATTAACGTATCTTTGCGCTTAGCCAAAATAAGTTACCTGAGAACAAGTAATAGATTCAAAAGACCAAAGAGTTAATGATAGAGAAGAGATGAATTAAATATCACGTTTAACAAGTATAGTGAGATGAGATCTAGCGGTAGATCCTTGATTAACTGTCCGATGTGCGCTGCTCTCACCTGGGGAGGTGTGCTTAAAACATACACTGACTGCCTGGAGCTCAGACGTGTGCATACACTGCAGCGCAGTGATATTTGAACACTTACATAAATTATTTTTATTATTAGCCCCCCTTTGAATTCTTTATTAAATATTTCCCAAATGATATTTAACAGAGCAAGGAAATTTTCCCAGTATGTCTGATAATATTTTTTCTTCTGGAGAAAGTCTTATTTGTTTTATTTCGGCTAGAATAAAAGCAGTTTTTAATTTTGTACAAAACATTAAGGTCAAAATTATTAGCCCCTTTAAGCAAATTTTTTTTCGACTGTCTGCAGAACGAACCATCGTTATACAATAACTTTCCTAATTACCCTAACCTGCCTAGTTAACCTAATTAACCTAGTTAAGCCTTTAAATGTCAATGTCTTGAAAAATATCTAGTCAAATATTATTTACTGTCATGATGGCAAAGATAAAATAAATCAGTTATTAGAGATGAGTTATTAAAAGTATTATGTTTAGAAAAGTGTTGAAAAAAAAAATCTTCTCTTCATTAAACAGAAATTAGGGAAAAAAATAAACAGGGGGGGCTAATAATTATGACTTCAACTGTGTGTATATATATATATATATATATATATATATATATATATATATATATATATATATATATATATATATATGTATAAATATATTTATATTCATTTATTAATTTTCTTTTCGACTTTATTAATCTGGGGTTGCTACAGCGGAATGAACCGCCAACTATTCCAGCACATGTTTTACGCAGCGGATGCCCTTCCAGCCGAAACCCATCTCTGAGAAACATCCATACACACTCACACACTACGGACAATTTAGACTACCCAGTTCACCTAAAGCACATGTCTTTGGAACATGGGGAAAACCGGAGCACCCGGAGGAAACCCACTCGAACGCGGGAAGAACATGCAAACTCCACACAGAAATGCCAACTGACCCACCCGAGGCTCGAACCAGCGACCTTCTTGCTTTGAGGCGACAGCACTACCTGCTGTGCCACCCACGGTGTGTATATATATATATATATATATATATATATATAAAATTTACATAAATGTTACATTCAAGATTGTAAACAGGTTGCAAAAATGTTATCTCCTTAAAATGCATTTATTAAAATGAAGAATAAAAGGAGATTCAAGCCTTATTTGCTGCTCTATTCATGTGAAGCCATGCAGAGCTGGATCTCGGAGACGAGGCTTTAATTTCTGAGCTGCCATTTGTCTATGATCTGTGTGCTTGGAAGCGTGTATTAGCATGCCTCTAATCTTGTAGCGCTGGCAGACTCCCGCAAGAATGACTTACGATTTATGCCTTATCAGCACTAAAACGTGACAATCTCCAATTCGTCACAGCTTATCAAGAGCACAGCGCACGCACAGGTCTTTTAAAAAGGCCGAAGCTGAACACTGTGTGTAGATTTACAGCATTACATCTGGAAAAAAAAAAAAACCTCACTGTTTGACCAAGAATTCAGTCAAGTGAAAAATCCAGCCCTCCAAAAGCACATCTGCAAACTTTCTGTGCCGTTAATGAGGAGTAAATTAATGAGCTGTTGACTTTAAAGCAAGCATGTTTTGCTGGAGTTCAACTAAAACCTTATGAAAGTGGCATTAAGCAATAAGGGTAAAAGAGGCATGTGTTGTTATAGAAAGTAATGGAAGTTTTTAAACTTAAATTATAATAAATGTAATTAATTATTTTTACATTATATATATATATATATATATATATATATATATATATATATATATATATATATATATATATATATATATATATATATATATAATTTTTTTTAAATTATTATTATTATTACTTTTTTTTATTTTTAAGCAACTGTTTCACCCAGTGGCAGTAAATTATTCATAATTAAATAATAATAATTATTTTTTTCTTTTTAAAAATTTCCCAAATGATGTTTAGCAGAGCAAGGAAATTTTCACAGTGTGTCTGATAATATTTTTTCTTCTGGAGAAAGTCTTATTTGTTTTATTTTGGCTACAATAAAAGCAGTTTTTAATTTTTTAAAAACTTTTTAAAAAACATTTTAAGGTAAAAAATTATTAGCCCCTTCAAGCTAATTTTTTTAGACTGTCTACTGTCTATAAATTAAATTAAATTAAATTATAATAAATGTATTTAATAATATTTTGTATTTAATATTTACTTGTTTTGTAATGAACTGTTTCACCCAAATTCAGAAAACTATTCATAATTAAATCATATTAAATATTATTTTTTTATTTAATGCTTACTTTTTATAAGCAACTGTAAATAATAAATAAATAATAAATAAGTAAATAATTAATAATTAAATATTAATAAACTGTTTTATAGTACATTTTATTTCATTAACTTCATAAGCAACTGTTTCACTCAATGGCAATATATAATTGATAATTAAATCATAATAAATGTGCTTAATAATATGTTTTTATTTACTTTATAAGTGATTTTTTTCCCACAGTGACAGTCAATCATTCATATTTAATTATAATAAATGTATTTAATAATATTTATAAGCAACTGTTTCACCCAATGGCAGTAAATAATTCATAATTAAATTATAATAAATGTACTTAATGATATTTTTGTTTCCCACAAGGCGACATGGTGGCTCAGTGCTTAGCACTGTCACCTAACAGCAAGGAGGTCGCTGGTTCGACTCCTGGCTGGGTCAGTTGGCATTTCTGTGTGAAGTTTGCATGTTCTAACCATGTTGGTTTCCTCCAGGTGCTCCAGTGTCCCCCACAGTTCAAAGACAAGTGCTATTGTTGAATTGAATAAACAAAATTGGACGTAGTGTATGTGTGTGTGTATGAAAGTATATGGGTGTTTCCCAGTACTGGGTTGCGGCTGGAAAGGCATCTGCAGCGTAAAACATATGCTGGAAAAGTTGCCAGTTCATTCCACTGTGAGGACCCCTGATTAATAAAGGGGCTACGGCGAAGAGAAAATGAATGAATGAATAAATATATTTGAATTTACTGCCATTGGGTCAAACAACCACTTAAAATGTAGATCAAAAATGTTAATAAATATATTTATTTTACATTAATTATTAATTATTTACTTCCATTGTCTGAAGCAGTTGCTTATAAATTAAAAGTATTATTAAATATTAAATTAAAATATTATAAAATGTTATTCTTTAATTATAAATAATCTACTGCCATTGGGTGAAACAATCACTTAAATGTAAATAATAAATCTTATTAAATATACTTATTATGATTTAATTATGAATACTTTACTGCTACTGGGTCAAACAGTTGCTTATAAAATTCATTCATTCATTCATTCATATTCTTTTTGGCTTAGTCCCTTTGCTTATAAAGTTAATTAAATAAAATATATTATTAAATACATTTATTATCATTTAATTATGAAGGATTTACTGTCACTGTGGGGGAAAAAAAATCATTAAATAAAACATTATTAAGCACATTTATTATGATTCAATTATGTATTATTTACTTCCATCGGGTGAAACAGAAGCTTATGAAGTTAATTAAATAAAAAATATTATTAAATACATTTATTATATTTCATTATGAATGATTCACTGCCATTGAGGGAAACAATCACTTATAAAGTAATTAAAAATTATTATTAAGTACATTTATAATGAATTATTTACTGCCATTGGGTGAAACGGTTGCTTAATTAAAAAAAAAAAAAAATATATATATATATATATACGGTTGAAGTCAGAATTATTAGCCCCCCTATTTATTTTTTTCCCCCCAATTTCTGTTTAACTGAGAGCAGATTTTTTTTCAGCACATTTCTAAACATGATAGTTTTAATATCTCATTTCTAATAACTGATTTATTTTATCTTTGCCATGATGACAGTAAATAATATTTGACTAGATATTTTTCAAGACACTTCTATACAGCTTAAAGTGACATTTGAAGGCTTGACTAGGTTAATTAGGTTAACTAGGCAGGATAGGGTAATTAGGAAAGTTATTGTATAACGATGGTTTGTTCTGTAGACAGTTGAAAAAATATAGCTTAAAGGAGCTAATAATGTTGACCTTAAAATGTTTTTTATAAAATTTTAAACTGCTTTTATTCTAGCCGAAATAAAACAAATGAGACTTTCTCCAGAAGAAAAAATATTATCAGACATACTGTGAACATTTCCTTGCTCTTTTAAACATCATTTGGGAAATATTTGAAAGTAAAATGCACAGAATGGCTAATAATTTGTATCTTTTTTATTAAGCAACTGTTTCATCCAATGGCTGTAAATAGTTCATAATTGAATTATAGGTCACACTTTACAATAAGGTTCATTAGGTAATGTTAATTAATGCATTTACTAACATGAACAAACAATGAACAATACATTTACTGCAGTATTTGTTCATGTTAGTTAACATTAGTTAATGAAAATACGGTTGTTCATTGTTAACTAATGTTAACAAGCATGGACTTGGATGTTAATAAAGCATTAGTAAATGTTCAATTATGATTAATAAATGCTGTACAAGTGTTGTTCATGATTAGTTCATGTTAGTAAATTCATTAACTAATGAACCTTATTGTAAAGTGTTACCGAATTATAATAAATGTATTAAATAATATTTATATTATATATAAGCAACCGTATCCCCCCATGCATATATATATATATGGATTAATAAGTTGCTTATAATTAAAAAATATATTATTAAATATGAAATAAAAAGGGCAATGCAGTGGCACAGTAGGTAGTGTTGTCGTCTCATAGCAAGAAGGTCACTGGTTCGAGCCTCGGCTGGGTCAGTTGGCATTTCTGTGTCGAGTTTGCATGTTTTTCCTGCGTTCGCGTGGGTTTCCTCCGGGTGCTCCGGTTTCCCCCACAAGTGCAAAGACATGCGCTATAGGTGAATTGGGTATGCTAAAATTGTCCGTGGTGTATATGTGTGAATGAGTGTGTATGGATGTTTCCCAGTGATGGATTGCAGCTGAAAGGGCATCCGCTGCATAAAACATGTGCTGGATAAGTTGGTGGTTCATTCCGCTGTGGCGACCCCAGATTAATAAAGGGACTAAGCTGAAAAGAAAATGAATGAATGAAATAAATAAAAACATTTTTTGAATCCTTTCATTTAATTTACATCTGTAAAGTCTGTGCTGCTAATGAGGAGTAAATTAATGAGCTGTTTACTTTAAAGCAGCATGTTTTGCTGGAGTTCGACTAAAACCGTATGAAAGTGGCATTATTAAGCAAGGGTAAAAGAGGCTTGTGCTGCGTGTTATTTATTGAGCATAATGGAGGCATTAATGTATGGATTTCTGCCTTCTGAATGGAGAAATGCCATAAAGTCGTCAGGAATGAAATGCTAATTACAGTCTGTCTCAGCGGACTCTGGAGATTGCTTTTCTTTCTGGATCACAGAGGATTGTTGGTTATGGATGATGAAAAACAGGTCTTTTTGCATTTATGGACGACAGGATTGTGCAAAAAGCTCTCACAAATGAAGGCTGATAAGCGTGCTGGTATCGCAGTTATTCAGCGTGTACCTTTGTGTTGGAAAAAAAAATGCTTCTTTTCATCTCATTTCATACCTCATTTGCATTCGACTCGCAAAACTAGTCGAAAAACATTAAAAATCAAATGTTTCAGATTCTTGGCTCTTAAAAGGTGCTGTAATGAGTTTTTTTTTCACCATCTGTTTTTGTGTTTTTGGTAATGAGTTTGATCCATGTATCTGTGTGTGTGTGTGTGTGTGTTTGTATATATATATATATATATATAGCTATATGAATAGCTTGTCAAAAATAATGGAAATTGGCATTAAATGTATTAATAATAATTAGGTTTATAACAAAAACAATAAAAATAACAATAGGTAGTTTACTTGATTGTATTGTGTAAATGATTATAGTAAAAATGCCATTTGTTACATCATCTATATATATTTGTTAAAATTTATTTATTGTTATTAATAATATGAATAATTATAATGGTAATAAAGATAATAATAGGTGACGCAGTGGTGCAGTAGGTAGTGCTGTCGCCTCACAGCAAGAAGGTCGCTGGTTCGAGCCTCGGCAGGGTCATTTGACATTTCTGTGTGGAGTTTGCATGTTCTTCCCGTGTTCGTGTGGGTTTCCTCTGGATGCTCCGGGTTCCCCCACAGTCCAAAGACATGTGGTACAGGTGAATTGGGTAGGCTAAATTGTCTGTAGTGTATGAGTGTGAATGAGTGTGTATGGATGTTTCCCAGAAATGGGTTGCAGCTGGAAGGGCTCTGCTACGTAAAACCTGGGGATAAGTTGGCAGTTCATTCCACTGTGGCGACCCCGGATTAATAAAGAGACTAATCAGAAAAGAAAATGAATGAAAGATTGAATTAATGAATAATATCAATAATAATAATAATAATAATAATAATAATAATAATAATACTTAATAAAACAGTATTATTATTATTACTTTATTATTATTATTATTATTATTATTATTATTATTATTATTATTATTATTATTATTGATAAAATAAATGAATAAATAAATACAAAGAATAAAATATAATTAATATGAAAATTAACAATATGAAAAACAACATGAAGTCAGGTTTAAGCTTAATAAAAAATACATCAAATGTATAATAATTATAATATACAATATTATTTGTTTTATTGTATTTAAATGTATTTATTTATTGTTAATGGTAATAATAATAAAAACTGTAGTGTTTACTATTATTATTTTTATTAATAATAAAATAAATAATAAAATAAATAAATAAATACAATATCATTCATTTTATAAACAACACAAAGTATCGCAAAGTCAGGTTTGTGAGCTAAATAAAACATTTATATAAATGTATTTAATAATTTATTGTTAATAATAATAATAATAGTTATTTTTATTCACATTAATATTTATAACAATAAATAAATAAATAAATAAATAAATACAAAGAAAAAATATATTTAGTTTTATCAAACAGAAGAATGAAGAACTTCAAAGTCAGGTTTGTAAGCATAATAAAGTAATAAAATTTATAATATTTATAATACATAATATTATATTTTTTTAAATATTATGTCCATTTATGCATGTATTGTTAATAATAATAATAATAATAATAATAATAATAATAATAATAATAATAATAATAATAATAATAATAATAATAATAATAATAATAATAATAATAATAACAATAATAATAATAATAATAATAATAATAACAAACTAACTAAATTAAACTTGATCAAGAAAATAAAGAACCTCAAAGTCAGGTTTGTGAGCTAAATAATAATAATAAAAAACATAAAATCATGGAAAATAACTAATAAATTATGATTCAATTTAATGTCATTGTGTGAAACAATCAATTATGAAGTAAGATAAAACATATTAAACTTTATTAAATAAATAAATAAACGAATTTTGAGACTAGCACATGATATGATTGATCGTGGCTGGTCTCACATCTGCAATCATCGATAAATCAGATTAATCCAAACCAACAATAAATAGCCCGTTTCACCGTACTCCCCTTCTCTTTGTTTTGACAAGTCCCCCCCCATCTCCTCCTTTATCAGGGAGAGCTCTTGAGAACTACTTGATCTCGGACCCCCTTAGATACTGACTGAGGCGGAGGGAGCCCTGGGCTCAATTATCACCGAGCTCAGGGTTCTCTCCCATGACAGCATGCCAGTTAGTATCAAGCAATATCTAAGTGTGAACTCTTGAAATGAATTTATTCAACTTTATTAAAGTACTTTATTCATCACTAAATTATAATTATAATCATTAATTTTAAATGCAAAGCAACGACTATGACTATCAAGAAATCTAATAGAATCTAATATCCAATTACAAGTACTTAATTAGTAAACTGTGACTTAACAGTACAAGCTCAAGCACAAGCTCACAAAGACATACAATTTATACACAATGTGGGATTCACTTACAGTGGACAGAATGTGCATTTTTATATTCTCAACGTACCACCGTGCATCATAAAAACCGTCTGAATATTTTCTATCTGATGGATCTGCATTCTCATCCTGAATATCAAGAGCCTGCTGCATCATGTAAAGTTGCTGTAGGCGAAAAGTTTTTGCTTCAGTATGCATAAAAAACCTCCATCAGCTGACAGATATCATTGAAATAGGTGTCTTGAGAAATCATTGGTGTCTGTATGAGAAAGCCACGCTCTGTAAACAGCAGAAACGCCGTCAGGAGACTCAATCAGGCTTTTTTAACCAGTCAAAACAGCAGCCGAACACAATCACTCAGGTTTGCTGACACCAGGTGGGCTAAAAAATGACTGCGAGGGCAGAATTTTGGAGAAAAGCAAATGACTGAAGGTAAAAATGCTGAAAACACTTCTGTCATATATTTTTTAAAGGTCCTGTGAAGTTCAATAATCCTTGTTTAATGGTCAATATTGTCTACTACAGAGATGGCAAAAGTACACACATCCATTACTCAAGTAGAAGTACAGATACTCTGGTAAAAGTTGAAGTACTGACTACACTTTTGTACTCAAGTTAAAGTAAAGAAGTACGGCCTGAAATATATACTTAAGTAAATCGTTTTCATTACTTTACCTGTTTTAGGTCCACGGTAACTATACAAAATAACTTACATTTCAAATTCTTTTGTAAACTTTTTGTTTCAACATCACTCAATATAATACTGTCCTACAACACAGCTCAAAAAACTGCCCTGTGTACAGTGTTGCCAGATTGGGCGGTTTTGAATTTATTTTTGCGGGTAAAAAGTGACATAGGCGGGTAGTGAAAATTTGGGCGGTTTTGCAACGGTGTGCCTGCCAGCCCCGGTCTGCCCTCATAAACCTGTTTTGATCTCCCAAAGAGATGCCATATACCCCGTTCTAACACTTAGAACAGTGTAGAAATGCTTGTGATCTCCACCCCCCCACCACCCTCCTTTGCCTCAAGCCAGGTTATTATAGTCTATTGATTGTTGGGCGGCGCTTTTTGGTTTTGAGCGGTTTTTCACCAGCTTTTGGGCTGGAAACAGTCAGCTACATCTGGCAACACTGCCTGTGTATCATTACCTGGACAGTTAACTTTACGGCTGTTAAGAACAACAGCTGCCATTCTAATTTGTATATTCTAAAACGTAATTCTTCTGTCAATACTGTATTTATTATTAATAAATGTCTTAAATTAAACACTTCATTTTGTCCAAAACATATTTTTGTTTATTTTCTTTTGATAAAATAAAAACGGAATATATTTGACTACAAATAATTGTTATATTATGCTAAAGGTGCTTCATTTTCTTCAAACAGCAACAATCATGCACCTCATATGATTGTTTGTTTGTTATCAGAGTATTGTGTGTGTAAGGGATAATCAATGGCTTACTGTGCGTTAAAGGATTTTAATGCACGACGTGGAGGCGAAGGAAATTAAATGTAGAAATCTATTCGTTCCTCCTAACTCCACGAAGTGCATTAAATATCGCTTTATATATATTTATTTATATATAAATTATATATATACTTATATAAAGGGGGAGGGGGGGGGGTGAGATCCCGAATGTAATTTCATGGATATTTGGAAAGCTCAGACCCAGTAGATTTTTTCCCCTTTTCATTCAAATCAACCTGATAGGTGGGTTACCATAGACTGTAAAATATATGGACGTAGCATCCGTGACGTCACCCATAGGTTTCTGAACACTGCAAAAGAAGCTACAAGTAGGCGCGGCCAACCGTCGCCATTTTGTTCGCGCGTCATCGCACCCACGGTGGGATACCAAACAAGGGCAAAGAGGCGGAGAGTGAGTGGAGCTACAGACACCTGCTGGCACTTTGTTAAGACCTGGCAGACAGACTTTACTTTGGGAGAAAGTTTATTACCTGGGAGATACTTTATTACCTGCGACTCATTTGTGTTCTGACCACATGTGCTTGGTTGTACACTATATCAATAAAGTGTTTAGACTTTCAAAAACACTGTAGTCATACATTGAGCCACTAAGCATTGTTCTTATGACGTTTTTCTACAGGAGGAAAACGCAAATTACTTCCAAACACTTTAAATATAGTCTGTGTTAGTAAATGCAAGACTATTGATGAACTCCAGCATAACACTGTATGATAACGCTTCAGATGACTGTTCTAGAGCCCACAGCTAATCAATCTGTCAGATTCTGGAGTGCTTTACAGGTCTAAAGAAAAATATTAATGATAAATGATCTTAAATAAAACAAATACATTTATAGAGATGGTATACAAGTATATAACTTTACTCACATGGGAAACGGAGGCCACATGAATGGATTGTGAGCACAATTAAATGCACACAGCATCCCATATCATCTGATAATTGTAAGAAATAAGTCCAAAAGGCAGCTGACTGTGTAAAGCCACATAAAACAATCAAAAATATGATGAATATGCCGAGATCAGTGGCTAATCTGCCCGATTCAGCTGAGGTGAAGTGATGGCGACCAGCGAGACCTAGCTGTCACTCAAATGGCCACGCCCTTAATTATGCAAACTTAATATAACCTAATATAAAGGAAATGGATGAGTTATAAAAAAATTCACCCCCTCACAGTTGTCATGGAGGGTAATAATAGCTATATGAACCAAAATCGTTCTTTGTACCAGGCTGTAAACACCTTTTTTTCTGCTGTAAAGTTGGCCATTCTAACAGTGGGCTCAATTGCAATTGCTCTATTATGGAGCCAGGACTAGCGGAATTTTGATGAATTACAGTTTCAGTTACTTCCGTATTGGCTTCCCGAGGGAGAGCTGGAGGTTGCCGCTTGTGGGTTACACCATACACGCAAACGGCGGATCTGTGTGAACGGCTGCGCAGATGTACAAATCTACATTTGTTAACAGACAGTTTGGGCAACTTATCAGAATTATGGAAATTATTGGCCAGGCAAATTCTAATCGAAACGAACATTTTTTAGTCTTATGCCTTACCCAGCATTTAAAAACACATATAATACATTTAAATCCTTTACTTTTAATCATTACTATAGGAATGTGAAGAGACTTTCAACCAGCACAACCAAAACGTTTTTGAAGACAATCACCTACTGCACCTTTAACAGATATTTTTACAGGCTTTTCTTAAATAAGCAACACTTGTAATGTCATATAAGGGCTCATCATTTCATGCAATACAGTAGAAGTTGTGAAATAAAATATAAAAATATACTAATTTGTGAGACTCACGCAGACACAGTGGAATCTCTCCGCTCCAGGATCCATTTCCGGCACATGTGAGGATGGCAGGGAAGGACAGCTCATATCCCATCATGCATCTGTAGCTCACACTGACGCCCCACTCGAACACAGAACCCTCCACTTCACCATTGGAGACGCCGGGTGGAGGAGAACAGGTCACCGCTGCACACACACACACACACATACACACACTTCAGTTCATTAGCAATGCATCATAGACAAGCGATAGCATCATTTATTTGCTTGTGCTGCTTCACTCTTCAGTTCAATAATGGAATTATGCTAATCAAATGATATGGCACAAGTGTGCTTGCAAAATTGAGGTGGGTTGGTCAATATGATCTGATTTGCAAACAAGGTAAATGTATAAATAGATGAAGTGGCACAGAGTTGAAGACCAAATTATTAGCCCTCCTGTGAAATTGTAATACTTTTGGAAATATTTCCCACGTGTTGTTTAACTGATTTTTCACAATTTGCAAGTATATTTCTCTTGAAGCAAGTGTTGTGCTAAGGAATAAAAAATATCATTAAATAAATAAAATAATAAAAAAAATATATATTTAATTTATTTTAAATAAATTAAAAAAAATAAAGTTATGAAAAAAAAAGTAAATAATAGAAATTATAAATAAAATAAAATAAAAAATATAAATATAATTATAAATACAAAAATAAAAATAACTTAATTTAATTTATTTTAAATCAGTTTAAATAAATGCAAAAAATAAAGTTATTAAAATAAAAAAGTAACTAATAATTATAAATAAACATAAAAAATAACAATAAAAATGATTAAAACTATAAATATAATTATAAATACAAAAATAAAAATATTTTATTTAATTTATTTTAAATAAATATAAAAAATAAAGTTATTAAAAAGTAAAAGTAAATAATAATTTTAAATATAAAAATTTTAATTAAATAGAAAATATAGAAATATAATTATAAATACAAAAATTAAATTATTTAATTTAATTTATTTTAAATCAATTTAAATAAATGTAAACAATTATGTTTTGAAAAAAAGTAAATAATAATAATTATAAATATAAAAAATAAAAATAAAAATAAAAATAAAAATAATAAAAATAAAAATATAAATGTAATTATGAATAAAAAATAAACAAATATTTAATATTTTTTTAATAAATAAAAAAGGAAATATAAAATTATTAAAAATAAAAGTAAACATTATTATTATTAATATTATTATTATTATTATTATTATTATTATTATTATTATTAATAATAATAATAATGATAATAACACCAACAACAAAAACAATAATAACAATAATAATAAATATGAGTAATTTAATTTGATTTAAATTAAATTAATATAAAATATTTTTACTAATTGGCTAGAAATTAGTTATTAGAAATTTGGAATTAATGTTATTATGTTTAAAATATGTATATGAAAAATATAACTGCAATAAACATATGCCAAACTTACCATAACTAACTAACAAAAAAAACCCAAAAAAACCTCCCCCATCAGTGACATCTCTTCTTTGGCATTTACAGGCTCGAGGATGAGATTAAGCTGTCACTCACATGAGATCCACCAATAGCAAACCACAATCATCCAATCAAATCATGATAAACAAAATCAAGACCAGCCCCTCATTTGTTCATTGAATTTGTCATTGAATAAATAAATAAACTCATCTTTGCAGTCTTTCTATATGTCTACTGGCCACAAAAGGGTAATAAGTGAACTTGTAATAAATGAATAAATGAATAAAATAATAAAGGTCTTAACCTTTTAAATGAAGCACCAACATT
>NC_079450.1:9059657-9094657 GCF_903798145.1 Danio aesculapii | reverse complement strand
TTCTCCCTCATGTGGTTTTAAACATTATAAATGTTACACATTATTCTATTGAACACGAAAGAAGATATTTTGAAGAATGCTAATTGCTGGCAGGGGCAATACGATGGCTCAGTAGCTAGCACTGTTGCCTCAAAGCAAGAAGATGGCTGGTTCGGGCTCGGTCAGTTGGCATTTCTGTGTGGAGTTTGTATGTTCTCCTCGTGTTGACGTGGCTTTCCTCTGGGTGCTCCGGTTTCCCTCACAGTCCAAAGACATGCACTATAAGTGAATTGAATAAGCTAAATTGGCCATAGTGAATGAGTGTGTATAGATGTTTTCCAGTACTGGGAAAGGCATCAGCTGTGTAAAACATATGCTGGAATAATTGGCAGTTCATTCCGTTGTGGTAACCCCTGATGAATAAATGGTCTAAGCCGAAGGAAAATGAATGAATGAATCATTGCTGGCACTCATCGACTTCCATACGAGGACAAAAAAATACTATGGATGTCAATGAGTGCTAACAACAACCATCATTCTTCAAAGTATCTTCTTTTGTGTTCGATAGCATAAAGAAGGTTTTGTGCAAGTAAAAGAGGAGTAAATGAAAACAGAATTAATTTTTTGGCGTGAACTCTGCCTTTAAATGACTTGCAGTAAAAACGAGGAATATCCATAAAATCTGTGATGGTAAATAATTCACCCTTCACTTTTTATGTCACGCCACATAATCTATCCACACATCACTGAAGGAAGAAGAAGAAGAAGAAAAAAACTTCTTCCCAAAGTGCCAGTGGAAGCTGACATTGACGTCCTGATATATATTTGGAGGCTGTTCTGCCCTCTGGCCAAGCTTTAATATTTTGTCATTCTTGAAAGAATCTCGCTAAAGAAAGTAAGGGGTTTCTCATCCCTGTCGTTTTTCTACTGTGAAGGACAGTGTTCCACTTGAGCATCATATAATAAATCATAAACACTATATTCAATACATCGCTGATGATCTCTTCAGCGGCGTAGAGTGTTATTTCCAAAGGGTGACTAAAACACAGGCTATTTACAGTACAACGCTCTCGCGGTTTCAAGAGGTTAGAGAGAGCCTGTTAAACACAATATTAGCTGAAATCCACAGAGCAAGTGTGGAGCAACCCTGTTTTTCACTTTAGCAACTGTTGCATCATCTATATTTGAACTTGGATAAGCATTTTGGGTCGACTGTGGTGCCATTTTGTGTCTGGAGCGAGTGGTAAATACATGCAAATGTTTATTTACAAACAGCCGTTACTAAACATACGAGAAGTTCCAGCGCTGGCGAAATCGACAGAAGTCAGCAAACGTCTGCGGGGCAAATAAAAAGATGTTTTAAATTGCAAATCTCAAAAAAAAAAAGGGGGTGCGGGGGGAGCAGATGGAAAAGCATTGGGCTGATATTCTGACAGTGTTGGAGAGCGTTCGCTGAGGAGCAGCTGGGGTTCGGACGGAGTATGAATAAATGATGAGATGTTTTGGAAAGCAATAATACTGCTAAAATCTATGTGTGTGTGCGAGTTACGCCATTCCTTCTTTTGTAAATATGTATATTTATACTCGTGCAAAAATTGTGAATTAGACATGGCGGTCAATAGCTGCGTTTATATCCATCAAATGCTATAGCATTTTGAGATATCGCAGAAAAAATGCTTCAAGTCTGCATGAACCGAAAGCTGCGGCTCTGTAAATATGTACATTTAAACTTGTGTGTTATGTGTAAATGTAATGTCGCTGTGTAATGTCAAAGTTCTTCTAAGACAAGTCATTTCCTCTCGGGTAGTATGCTTGGGCATGCTGTTTGAATAGGAAAACATCAAATTCTCCAAAACTGCTAGCCAAGCTTACGATTAAATTTCATATTACATTTACATTTAGTCATTTAGCAGATGCTTTTATCCAAAGCGACTTACAAATGAGGACAAGGAAGCAATTTACACAACTATAAGAGCAGCAGTGAACAAGTGCTATAGACAAGTTTCAGGTGTGTAAAGTCTAAGAAGCAAAGCATTAGTAATGTTTTTTTTTTTTTTTTTTTGAGAGAGAGAGTACAGTTAGTGGTATAGCCAGAGAGGCAGTTACAGATTAGGAAGGAAAATGGAGACTAAACAGTTTTTAGTCGTTTCTTGAAGACAGCAAGTGACTCTGCTGTTCTGATGTAGTTAGGGAGTTCAATCCACCAACTGGGCAGATTGAATGCGAGAGTTCGGGAAAGTGATTTCTTCCCTCTTAGGGATGGAACCACGAGGCGACGTTCATTCACAGAACGCAAATTTCTGGAGGACACATAAATCTGCAGAAGTGAGAGCAGATAAGAAGGAGCAAAGCCAGAGGTCGCTTTGTAAGCAAACATCAGAGCTTTGAATTTGATGCGAGCAGCAACTGGCAGCCAGTGCAAACGGGTGAGTAGCGGAGTGACATGTGCTCTTTTGGGTTCATCAAAGACCCCTCGTGCTGCTGCGTTCTGAAGCAGCTGAAGAGGTTTGATAGAATTAGCTGGAAGCCCGGCTAGTAGAGAGTTGCAATAATCCAGTTTGGAGAGAACAAGAGCTTGAACAATGAGTTGAGCTGCATGTTCAGATATGAAGGGTCGGACCTTTCTGATGTTATAGAGTGCGAATCTGCAAGATCGAGCAGTTCTAGAAATGTGGTCAGAGAAGTTTAGATGGTCATATTACGAATCACCAGTAAAATTAAACAACAACTGGCTCTTTAGTTTAATTTCTAATTGATCGAATCACACAAAATCTGCAGAAACACTATATATATATATATATATATATATATATATATATATATATATATATATACACACACACACGCACACACACACACACACATATATATATATATATATATATATATATATATATATATATATATATATATATATATATATATATATATATATACAAATATATAAAAAACAAACACACTGTTAAAAATGCTGGGTAAAACATCGGGTTAAATTTGGTCCTGTAAATTATTTATAAACTCAACTCAGCAGTTGGTTTTGTAATTATTTTACCCAAGAATAAGTTGACATGACCAGCATTTTTAAGGTGTGTGTGTGTGTGTGTGTGTGTGTGTGTGTAAGGTTGAGTATCTTTATTCTGTTGAGCACAAAGGAAGATAATTTGAAGAATGTTGCAAAGCAGCAAAGCCATTAATCTCCATTGTATTTTTGTTCCTACTATGGATGTCAATGGCTGCTTTTCCCCCAAACATTTTTTCTAATTATCTTCTTTTGTGCTCAATAAAAGAATTAATGAAATAGTAGAAGCCCACTCAAAAAATGACGTTTATGGTTTGTTCAAACTCATTCATTCATTCATTTTCTTGTTGGCTTAGTCCCCTTTATTAATCTGGGGTCGCCACAGCGGAATGAACCGCCAACTTATCCAGCATCTGTTTTACGCAGCGGATGCCCTTCCAGCTGCAACCCATCTCTGGGAAACATTCATACACACTCATACACTACAGACAATTTAGCCTTCTCAATTCACCTGTACCACATGTCTTTAGACTGTGGGGGAAACCGGAGCACCCGGAGGAAACCCACGCCAACACAGGGAAAACAAGCAAACTCCACACAGAAAGCCGAGGCTCGAACCAGCAACCTTCTTGCTGTGAGGTGACAGCACTACCTACTGCGCCACTGCGTTGCCCGTTTGTTCAAACTACTTATTTTAAATGAGCTGAGACAACAAACTTCTTGTGTTTTTTGTTAAAACAACTTAATTTTTTAATAAGCTAATTCCTTCATGTTGTTGCCAGCACAAATCGAATAAATGTAATTAAGTCATAAAAAAGAATAAATTTGATAATAATAACATCTTTTAACCCAACTTTTTGTGTTTGTCCTTATTTGACTCGGCATAAAAAAAATGAATTTAGAGCCATTATACAGGACAAAAATTAGTATGTTTTAAAATTAGAGGCCTAAATTATTATTAGGCTACTTAAAAAAAAAAGTGTCTGGTGTGGTCACTCAAAACGGGTAAGATGTTAAGGGGTAGGATCCTTTTTATGCACTGAAAACGATATTTCACCTCTGAAACGATCACGTATGAAGCATGTGAGATAAAACATACAGCCCATCACACTTCATATGGAATATTTCACTACCCACCAGTTGACCTGAGCACCAACTAACAGAGCTTGCTTCACGTGTTTCATTAATAATGAAGTAATGTTACTGAATCTGTTTAATCACAGTGGGCTTAACACCGAACACTCTTCTGAGATGCTGAAACTTGTACGATTTCAGCTATTCAACCTCGTCTCAGGCATGAAAATTTCATCGTCGTCATCCTGTAGGATTAAAGCAGTCTCTGCACACCTCCAGCAGCTGCTCATATATTATACATTTAACATCCTCCATCCTACAGGTGAAGACTCTCCGTCATCGCGTGTCTGTAGAATCAGCGGAGTTTGCTTTATTTTGACCGTGATGGTCTCGGACAGCTCTCTGAAGTGGCACTCCTGTATTTAATAAAGCAGCAGCGCTATGAGCACAGGGGTCTTCAGTCCTGGCTAGAGCTATAATCGGGCCATAAAAGTTAGGGCAGACAGAATTCGGCCCGACAAGTACATTTTGATTGACAGCTTTTTAAAAGCCCAAACCGTTTACAGCCTGACATTATTCAAATGTGCACATGTACACACACTGTAAAAAATAAAATCACCATTTGTTCAGCACACTGTACTTTTTCTGTCATATATACTTTTTATTTGTTTATTTGTTTGGCGCAAAGAAATATCAGTTATGAATTAAAACTAGAGTAGCGGGTGGAATCTTTCTTTCTTTGTTTTGGAGATAATACAATAGGCTATATGAATACAACAGAAAGACATAAAACTTTACAAATTACGTGTGTACTTTTGTAGTGTCATAGATCTAGATCAAATAAGCTATAGGCTACGGAAA
This sequence comes from Danio aesculapii, assembly GCF_903798145.1. Taxonomy (NCBI): domain Eukaryota; kingdom Metazoa; phylum Chordata; class Actinopteri; order Cypriniformes; family Danionidae; genus Danio; species Danio aesculapii. Next base: position 9,089,724 of record NC_079450.1, on the reverse strand, counting down.
TGCTTTAAAGAATTACAAATATCGGATATAATAAAAACAAGTTAAATAAAGCAATATAACACAAACAAAGGCTATAACAACTTAGGTATATACAATACAAAGAAAAGAAACCGTTTTAAGCCATTTTGAACTTTCATTTTTAGATATTTTCTAAAAACAATAAACAACGGAGGAGTTTTTGAGTTTTGAGTATATTTATAAAGTATTTGGATACAATGATATTAATCGAATCGTGCAAACAGAGCATTTGTGGGTGAGCAAAACCATCAGAAACTACCTTTCAATTCCTTTCTGTCTTCATTTATGATTTGATTAATATTTAGTTATAATTTAAAAACCATTTATGCACCAAGATTAAGCTTTGTAAACGTGTTTTTGTGGAGGAACATATTTTGAATCCACTGTAGCTTTAGCGCTTTAACATGTTTTGGATAGGATTGTTTGTTCATCTTCCACCAGCCAAGAACATCCATTCCATTTTCCATGCATGACTTCCTCAAATTCTCTCTTTTTAACTTCTCCGTCATCATCTGTTTGCACGATTTGATTAATATCCTCGTATATAAATACTTTAAAGATAAAATGTATTTTAAAATAATAAAATTATAATAAATTTTATTTATTATCTGTTTTTTTATTGTTTTTAGAAAATATCTAATCTTTTTTTCAGATAGGCCTTTGTAAAATTAAAGTTCAAAATGGCTTAAAACGGTTTAATTCATTTATAATTTACTGTATATTGCTAAATCGTTATAGCTTTTGTTTGTTATATATTGGTTTATTTCATGTTTTTATTATATCCGATATTTGAATGATCTTTAAATGATTTTAATATCGCTTATTTTATCTAGATCTATGAAATCGTGTTGAGCCCTCAAAAGTGGATATGTAATTTATAAAGTTTTTCGACTTTCTGTTGTATTTATATGTGAATACAAATATGTATTAATTATCTCTAAAAATAAATAAATAAAGAAACCCAGCCGCTTGAGGTATCGACGGAGCGGAATCGAGCGATCTCGCACACAAATACCGTACATGCATCTAAACACGCATGACAACCACACTGTGGCTATTGCGTAAAGCACAGAAATGCGTAAAGCACGCAGTACAGCGCGTGACTAATTGCAGTACTGCGCATGAAGAAGCGCACGTTCTCAGTAACCATATCTGTACTAAGAATTGTGAATAATTATAGATCTACATAAAAATATATGTTATGTCAACAATATTCGCTAAAATATTATGTCTACATGTTTAACAAAGTTTTCTGGACAAACATTTTAGTGTTGAACAGGAACGTTGATATTTAAATAATTTGCGCACGCTTGACGCGATGATCGAAAACTAAGCTTGTTTATATATTGCTTGTAAGAGGGGTAATATTGCTTGTTTTCTCAACAATTTATTTTTTACAGTGCAGATATTTTGCCTTTTTTCAAAAATGAGTCGTTTATGTGCTTTATTATGCGTTATGTTTATCATAACAAACGTATAGGTCACTTAGAAGTTGGAACAAAGAAATAAAATAATTCCTCTGTATCATCGTAACATCTTAGCACTCTAAATAGGCCTAGGTACATAGCTGTTAAATTGGCCAACACACCAACAAAAATAAGTCTTTCCTAATAAATGAAATTAAATTCTAAATTATGGCGGGTACTTGACAATAATGAAATTAAGATAAAGGCTCTGCGGGATTTGTTTTGCCACTTCTCTTCACAATCCAGCCTTAAGGGGACGGTGAAGCTGATTATTAAAAGAGTAAATCCAATATTAGCCTATACCCTCTGTCTACATTATGCATTTATGATTTAATTAATATTTAATTATAATTTAAAAATACTCATCAAGATTAGACTATGTAAACGTGTTTAGAGGAACGTTATTGAATCCACTGTAGACAGCTTTAGCACAGTCCTGAGCTCGCTGATGGTGCATCCAGCAGCACTAAACACCCTTTCACTGCTGCTGCTACTGGCCGAGATGCATAGTACTACTGATCTGGCTAATTTTTTCCCACTCCGCAAAATTCACTCTTTTTGACTTTTCTGTCATCATTTGTTTCACCTTTGCAGGGATAGGATTTAATTTTGTAACAAATGATTTGATTACTTTCTTCTACTAATCGAAATGCATCACATGACTGTTCATTTACCGTGCAAGCTAGAGTGCAAGCCCGAGCCTGGCCCGACCCTGTCCAAAATGATAGAAATTAAGCCCAAACCCGTCGGCTCACATTGGGTTCGGGCAAAGATCTTCAGCTCTAATCCTGGCTTTACTATTTAAGGTCCCATGAAATTAAAATAAAGCTTTTTAGATGTTAGTATCAGAACTGTCAGTTTTAGAGATATCTATAAGCTAGTGTGCACCAAAACATTGACAAAATCTGCATTTAGAAGATATAAAACCAACATAAACATGTAAAGCTTGTAATTTGTCATTTCAGCCTAAACGGATTAATAATTTTATTCACGTGACCTCATACTTCAGTTTCTCATCAAATCTTCTGACCAATCAAATGCTCTCTAGTATCTGACATGCCCCACCCCTTTAGGACGCTTCACATTTGATGCGATCTCACTGGCAGAGCGGTGATAAAACAAACTATTGGCAGTTTTTTTAAAGGGGAGGAGCTACTCAATGTTCCGCCCACAATTCATGTTTCAAAAATGCACATTTCTAAGTTTACATTGTGAAGATGCTTCCAGCTCCGGCAGCTCATACTTTCACACTGAAGAGAACTGCATGACTTTCCACAAGCAGTTCACCCAAAAATGAAATATGTCATCATTTACTCGCCCTTGTGTCGCTCTGATTGCATATGAGTTTATTTGCCTTCTGTGGCACCCAAAATAAGAGATTTTGAAGGAAAATCATTTGGATGAGGGTTGTTGAGACACAAAAATGCCTGTAAAAGCTGCAGCGTTGGCAATAGCAGAGATTTGTCAGCACATTTGGCAACTTTCCCATGATTTGTGCAACTTTATACTTATTATTTTAGTGACAGGTATACAGACAGAAAGCACAATTTGAGCAGATCTGGAGCACAACATGCTGCCTTCTTTTCCAGGGATGACCATGCATTAACAAGACAATACAAAACCACATTTGCACATATTACAAAGTCCTGCCTGCGGAGGAACAGGTACAGGTACTTGAATGGCCTGCCTGCAGTCCCGACCTGTCTCCAGCAGAGAATGTGTGGTGCATTTTGAAGCACAAAATATGACAACGAAGACCCCGTACTGTTGCCCACCTTAAGACTTGTTTGCAGGAAGAATGGGACAAAACTACACCTGAAACACGTCATCACTTGGTGTCTTCAGTATCTAAACGACTTTAAAGTATTGTGAAAAGGAATGGAAACATTACAAAGTGGTAAATGCTTTACTGCTCCCACCTTTTTTGAGATGTGTTGCAAGAACCAAAATTGTAATATGTGTTTATTAAAAAAAAATATGAGAAACACAATAATGGCTCTATTTTAACGATCTAGGCGCAAAGTCTAAAGCACATGGCACAAAAGCAGTGTCCAAATCCACTTTTGCTATTTTAAAGATGGAAAAATAAGATTTGCACCACGGCGCATGATCTAACAGGGTTGAGCTCATTCTGTTAATGAGTTATGGGTGTGTTTTGAGCATAACGTGCATTAAACAAATCAAGAGTCTCATCTCCCATACCCTTTAAGAGTCAGTCGCGCCATAGTGCCTTTGCTATTTACATGGCGAACTTTGTAAGTGGAAAAACAGCGAGAAAACAGGTAAACAGACCATCTGCAGTGCAAGGATAAAGAATGAGCCTCCTCCATTCGGCATCTTTACTTTCTCTTTTCACTTTTACTCTATATTCCTTCACTTTCGTGGAGTAAGGAAACGGTGTTGTACGCACTCCACTGAAGACATCCATTAGTCTACATATTTAATTTCATTTGTAAATAGCAAAGATTTGTTTCAAAACTATTTTTAAATTCAGTTCTAATTTTCAGCAAACAAATAAATGAACAATAATAATAATGAAGGGTGCTGTTCTTATACCCCATATGGTCTAAAACCTGACAGGTGGACAAATCTAAGCTTGTTTTTTATTAAAACAAATATAAATATGCTTATAATAAATAACACTGCTAATAATAACAACATTATACAAATGCAAATTGTCTTGAATAAACTGAAAAAGCCCCTAGAGATGAAGAAGGCTTGGAGGCAGAGGTTTTTATATTTACATATTTGAAATCACAACTTTTATTTTAATTTGCATTTCCATACTGCCCCAACCTTCTCTGATTTTAGGGTTGTGTGTATATATATATATATATGAGCAATATCACACGAGTAGCAGTGCACTAGGCTGCAAATGTCCCACCAGTGCTGATATACCGCCATATCGCACTGCTAAAAGTGTGAAATTGCATTTATACAACAGTTCAATGACACAATCGTATGTATGTATGTATGTATGTATGTATGTATGTATGTATTTATGTATATATGTATGTATGTATGTATGTATGTATGTATGCATGCATGCATGCATGCATGCATATATATATATATATATATATACATACATACATATATATATATATATATATATATATATATATATATATATATATAAGGAAAGCTCATGAAGACATTGTCAAATTCCTTCTGTAAGAATATAAAAACTTAATTTCTGATTAGTAACATGCATGGCTAAGAACTTAATCTGAACCACTTTGCGATTTTCTCAATATTTTCTCAATAACTCTCAGACTTCAGGTATCCATATAGTTCTATCTCAGCCAAATACTATCCTATCATTATCATTATTATCAATTTATTCTGCTTTTCAGACGATGCATAAATCTCAATTAAAAAAAATGACATTAATAACTGATTTTGTGGTCAATTGTCACATATTTTTTAAAATTTTATTTATGGTTTAATCTGGAAAAATGAATAAAATGTATGGTCACACTTTGTTTTGATGGTCCGCTTGTTGAATTTAAGTAACATTGCATCTACATGCCAACTAATTCTCATTAGATTATAATTAGACTGTTAGGTTGGGGTTAGGGTTAGTGTAAGTTGACATGTACTTGCAAAGTTTCTTAAAGTCAGTTAAATGTCTGTTAAACAGCAGTATCAACAGATATTAAGCAGACAGTCTACTAATACTCAAATGAACCATCAAAATAAAGTGTTACCAAATGTATTGTTTCTGCCCAATTTGTTTCTATTTTTATAACGCATAAATAACTTCTCTTTAGGCTCTTATTAAACTATGACAGCTGAAAACAAAACTGGAGGTAATTGGTAATGTTTGCAATTCAGAATTTTGCCTTATGCTGATTGAAGGCTTGAGTTGCATTCCATGTCATCATGTTCTGGCTTAACCAATGGCATGAGTTTGGGGGCGGAGCTCTGTCTTTAAAAGCCTGCACCACATCAGTCCAGCAGGAGTGTGTTTTCGGCCATGTTTGTGTGTGTTTTCGGCCATGTTTGAGTCACTCAGCATGTGCAGCACGTAGAAAAGTCCATCGCTCAACTTCCTCCCTAAGGCTGGGGATGACAGACATGCTGCGTCATGGCTGACCCCAGGTGAACAGCACTGCTGCCAAATATAAAAGCTCTTCCTCCAAAACACCAACTTTATTCTGGGCCGAGGTGTTTTGACAAGACTTCTGAATCCTCTTCCAACTAACCTTAACCTTTTCCCCTCCAGCAACTGCTTACCGTTGTGTGTTGTTTACCGTTCTAAGAGAATATCGACGTGAGTTTTGTTCTGAAAGTAATGCGGAGGGATCTGTAAACACATCATAACAGCCTCTGGTACAAAGGCATGTTTAAAATTAGGCTCTGTCAATGAAAGCTGAATCAATTGTGGGAAGCAAAACCTCTGCAAACACAACGAAAACAGAACTGCTTTTAAATTTATCATGTTTAGATCTAGATCTGATTAGTTACTGTATCATTAACTTGCAATATACACTCACCGGCCACTTTATTAGGAACACCTGTCCAACTGCTTGTTAACGCAAATTTCTAATCAGCCAATCACATGGCAGCAACTCGATGCATTTAGGCATGTAGACATGTGGTGCGTCCCAATTCGCATGCTATCCGCCCTAAATAGTATTTGAAAGTAGAATTAGTATGTCCCAAATCGTAGTATGTTGAAAAGAGTATGCCAAAGGTTCCCGCATGGCTTACTATTTCCGGTAAAAACTCGAAGTGTAGAAGCGTCCATACTCTAACCGCTGATATTGTCCACAATACATTGCGCGTAGGACGTGAATTCGATTTAGAACTACAAACGCGAGTGAAAAGTGTAAACCAGGGGTCACCAAACTTGTTCCTAGAGGTCCGGTGTCCTGCAGATTTTAGCTCCAACTCTAATGAAACACACCTGAACAAGCTAATTAAGGTCTTAATAGGTATACTTGAAACACCCAGGCAGGTGTTTTAAGGCAAGTTGGAGCTAAACCCTGGAGGGACACCGGCCCTCCAGGACCGAGATTGGTGACCCTTGGTGTAAACAAACTACAAACAAGATGGACGCGCGAGACCAACCGTCAAGTAGAGAGGCTTCGCTAAAGATGTTTGTATGACTGTTAATTAAAATCTAGCCCACTGGAACATGTTTTAATCGCGTTTTCTGTATTATATTTCATCTGCAACAACAATACTGAACTTATATAAAGACGTGTTTGGACATTAACATCTGAATGAAGAATTATCCAAACACCTGAGAAGACTTCTCTGCATGAAAGACTCGTGAATGGGAGATTAACCTGCTGCTTCTCCAATAAGGTAGGAAATTAAATATGAAAGAAATGTGGATGATGTGTGGATGATTGACAGGGCTCGTAACTAAGCAACACAACGATCTGTTAACAAGCAAGTAGTATGTCCCAAAAGCTTGCATACTCTTCTGTTACACACTCAAAAGTGTGTACTTTTCCTTCACAAAAAAGTACATACTTTAAGGGTGTAGTATAAGTATGCGAATTGGAACGCAACAATGGTCAAGACAATCTGCTGCAGTTCAAACCGAGCATCAGAATGGGGAAGAAGCCACAACCCATCACTGGGAAACACCCATACACCCTCATTCACACACACACACACTACGGACAATTTAGCCCACCCAATTCTCCTATAGCGCATGTCTTTGGACTGTGGGGGAAACCGGAGCACCCGGAGGAAACCCACTAGAACGCGGGGAGAACATGCAAACTCCACACAGAAATACCAACTGACCCAGCTGAGGCTTGAACCAGCGACCTTCTTGCTGTGAGGCGATAGCGCTACCCACTGCGCCACTGTGTCGCCCCATATGCATGTGTGCATTTACATAAAAAATTTATATACAAAATTTTATTTTGGATGCGATTAATCATGCCACATTGGGCTCATTTTCTCATTTGCCTACTTCGCCTAGAGGGCCAAGAGGAATCAGGCCTAAGGGAAATGGCCTCAAAATAAACATTTAATCCTGGGTCATGTGAACCTAACTAAACACCCTTGCAGAGCAAAACTGGACATATTTACAATCCCTACAGGAATTACGATGACTTTTCCAGTGCTGAAAATCTTAAAATTCCCTGATATTCCCCAGTGTGTGTGTGTGTGGAGGCCTCTCCGCTCCGCATGCTGATCTCAGACAGACAGACAGACGGATGACTGGACACTGACAGTCTTCAGCTGCAATGGACGCTTAGAGGGGAAACCGAGAAATAAAGCTTCGGGCACACACACTTCACCAGTCACTGACACACATCACTCCCATTCATCCATGCCGGACCACACAAATGGCTTTCTAATGACTTTGCATTATGCTCTATTAGGACGCCACACTGCAGGATCTCACTGCAATTTGCTCTCTGCGTTTGTTCTTGGAATTTTAATGGCCACCGTCTTCATGTACAGTACGCATTGCAGATCTCTTTACAGAGGTCATGAACTTGTTTTTTTTTGCACTGTTCTCTGAGGTCGTTATGTCGTTATCAAGACTTTGACTTATAAATAACATTTGATGTCCTTTTTTTTTAAACTCCTCATCTGAACGCACTGTTTGAACAGGCACAGCCAGTGTTGCCAACTATTTCCAATGAAAATAGCTAAAGCCTGCGCGAAAAGTAGCTAAATGTTGCCAGATAACGTCACGTGCTAATTTGCATATCAGTGATGTCATCACGTAGTATCTGACAAGCGTAAACCCATCATGTCTGCATTAGTGCTGGAAGGCATTGACATTCATGATAAGAAATGTAATAATTAGCATATTCATTTAATTCTTCAGCAAAGAAATCGTATTGTTCCGCGAGGCAAATTTCATTGGGCTGCATTAATCAATAATATAGATTGGAGAAAAGCTTGGTTGTTGCCTCATAAATACTTCCTTCCTAATGAAGCTAAAGAGATCCACTTTAAAATATTGCATAAAATATATCCGGCTAACTCATTTGTTTCCAAATATGTTGATATTCTGAGTAGTGGTAAGGATGATGAAACTTTATTACACTTATTTTGTATGTGTGAATTTGTTCAGAAATTTTGGTTTGACCACTATCGTTATTTAAACACTCCTCCTACCCATGCACAATCTTTCAGTTTAAAAGAAATTATTTGTAATTACTCAGAATCTTCACATAAATCTGAAGAATTTATTTTCAACTTTTTTTTATCTTGTTTGGAATTTTTTTTATACATAAGCAAAAATGCATGGCTTCAGTCCCTACTTTTTGACATTTTCTAATTAAAGTTGACTCACTGCTCAAGTCTTTTCGTATGTGTATAAACAAAAAATGTGTCAGATTCCTGGTTCTATATGAATAACTGTTGTCTATTGATTTGAGTTAGATAGCTTTCCTAATGCTCTTAATTTATTTATTTTATACACTTTCATACAGTGTAATTTACTTACCCCTTTTTTTGTTTTGTTAGTTTGTTGTTGTTTTTTTTTTAATTTTTTTTTTCTGCAGCTCATGTAGTTTGTATTTTTCCTCTTTTGTATCTCTTATATCTATCGCCTGATTGTGGATGTATATTTGCATTCTTTAATTAAAAAAAACCAAAAAAAAACCCCATCATGTCTCTACTCTCTGAGGCGCTGTGTGTATTATATTATATTAAAACATTACATCCAGATGCACAATAAATAGGTTCTTATTAACATATTACTTTGCGTGATGATGTCATTGCGTAATCGCAACTCAAAACTACATCTTTATGTAGTATACAACATAATTAATGTATTGTCAAATTGACTGGACATCTCAGCAAAAACATTATGTGAAATCTGTCCATTTAGATTTGTATGAAAAATATAGCTGACTATTTGTAAAAGTACACATAGCTTGAAAACACAAACAATACAAACACTTTTTGTTAAGAATTTATTTTTAAATATAACCCTGACAGTGTTTGGCAAGCTACTTGAAAAATGTAGTGAGCTAAGCTATTAGCTACTCTACTTAAAATGTAGCTTAACTGCACTAAAAGCTACCCCCTGGGAAATGTAGCAAGCTAAGCTAAAGGCTACATGGCAAAAGTAGCTAAGCTACATCTAAGCTATTTTTGCAATTTTTATTTTTAAATCGAAGCAGCTTAAATCCAAGTCAATCGTATCTTAGAGGTCAATAAAACTGTCAATTAAACATACGAGGCAGAATTCAGTTCAGTTATTTACTGTAAATAATATGCTGAACTAAACACATTATAGTATATAACAGCTAAAACAAAAAAATCCAATAAAACCACATGTTTACATGTTTAAAATACTAAAGTAATTCATAGTAAAGAGAAATATTTTGACATAAGCATTATGCATATTGTATATATATTTACAACTCTTCATTGATAAATTACACTACATAATGCAGTAATTTATAGTAGTACTTACTATAAATTACTAAAGTATTTTTTATCTAAGTTATTGCATCTTAACATGTACTGCTCGAGGTATGCTCACAAAAAATCCTGCTTTAGAAATAACTCCTCTCCCTCAGTCATCTTTCCATCAAGGAAGTTTCTCCTGTTAGCCTAATTTGGTTGGCGACATCACCGACCAGAGGTGGCAGTAACGCACCAAAACGTTTGTTGTCAACCACCGTAAAACAGGAAGAAGAAGAAATCATGATTCTCGCCATCATATGGATTTACTTTCATCGGCTAGACACTGGCCTCACAGCCCTGTGAATGTCAGTGCCGTCACTTATTGATCCGCGATTTGTAAATGTAGCTTTGTGGATGCTACTGCGCTACTTGACTAATAAAATAGCTGCCCAACACTGAACCCTGATAATGAACGGTTACATTCTTTTAAACAATCACAGCTTGTTTACTTACTCTTTTTAACTTGTGAAATTTAAACATTTGTGAAAATGGCAACTGTTTTGGTTTGTGTGTTTGTTGATTGTTAATATTGTAAATATATACACGGTAAGAGGCAGTAGGGGTTGGACGCCACTTTTCTTTTTGTAAATATTTTCACCTGTTTTTGTTAGTCAGGGAGACAGGTGTAGATTTTGTCTTTTTATTTCTGTTATTTTATTAGGTGCAGTAAGTTTCATTTGGGTGTTTAGTTAGTGTGTATTTTTGGTTTATTATTTTTCTGTGGGTTCACCCCGAGGTATTTGGCTTCATGTTTTTCTTGGTGATAAAAAAAAAAAAAAAGACAAAAAAAAAAAAAAAAGACAAATAAAGAGACCCTACACAAAGGGGTTATTAAAAGTGAATTTTATTTGTCGGGTGTTGTTTTATGTTGCGGCCTTGACCCTAGACCAGGGTCGTAACAAATAGCACTATAGGAATTTATTGCTACCTAAATTACCAACAATTATACATGGAACTAATATCAGTAAATTAACAGTTATGAAAAACAATCTGAGCTAGCAATTTAATTTGAATGTGTTGAGTGAAGCCTGCAGCCACTGCTCTTTTGAGTCACTTTTTAAGAATTGCTAAAAGTTGCCAAACGAATGTAAAAATTGCAAAATTTGTTGCTAGGTGCTTTTTGAAAAAAAAAAATTGCTAGGCTAGTATGAAAAGTTGCTAAATCTAGCAACAAAATTGCTAAATTGGCAACACTGAGCACAGCGGATTATTGACTCAGAAGTAAACGCCCACAATTCTGATTAGACAGTTTTGCATTTTTTCAAGAGTTTTAAAGGTCAGCAGTGCACACCAATGTAAATAGATTGTGTGTTTAACAGCCCACATATTCCAGAGATGGACACTGCTCTGAATGCAAACATGCTGAGTAAATGTAATTGTGTGTATCCGTGGTTGTGGTTAGAAAATGATGTGGAATCAATGGGTGGAGTTAAACAGGTAGTGCTGTAGAAGCAGTGGGTTTGGCTAAATAGTGATGTAGAATTGATGGGCGGAGCTAAATGGGCAGTAATGTAGAAGCAGTGGATGTGGCGAAATAGACAGTAGTGTAGAATTGATGGGCAAGCTAAACCAGCAGTGATGTGAAAGCAGTGGGTGTGGTTTAATAGGCAGTGATGTAGAATTGATGGGCAGAGCTAAATGGGCAGTGATGTAGAAGCAGTAGGTGTGGCTAAATAGATAGTAATGTGGAATTGATGGGCAAGCTAAACCAGCAGTGATGTGAAAGCAGTGGGTGTGGTTTAATAGGCAGTGATGTAGAATTGAGGGGCGGAGCTAAATGGGCAATGCTGTAGAAGCTGTGGGTGTGGGTAAATAGGCAATGATGTAGAATTGATGGGCAGAGCTAAACAACCAATGTTGTTGAAGAAGTGGTTGTGGCTATATAGGCAGTGATGTAGAATTGAGGAGTAGAGCTACACAGGCAGTGATACAGATTCAGTGGGTTTAGCTAAATAGGCAGTGATGTGGAATCGATAGGCAGAGTTAAATAGGCAGTGCTGTAGGAGCATTGAATGTCGCTAATTAGGTAGCGAAGTAGGATCAATGGGCAGAGCTAAATGGGCAGTGACGTAGAAGCAGTAGGTGTGGCTAAATAGACAGTAGTGTAGAATTGATGGGCAAGCTAAACCAGCAGTGATGTGAAAGCAGTGGGTGTAGTTTAATAGGCAATGATGTAGAATTGAGGGGGCGGAGCTAAATGGGCAATGCTGTAGAAGCAGTGGGGGTGGGTAAATAGGCAACGATGTACAATTGATGGGTGGAGCTAAACAGGCAGGGATGTAGAAGCAGTGGGTGTGGCTAAACAGGCAATGATGTAGAATCGATGGGCGGAGCTAAACAACCAATGTTGTTAAAGAAGTGGTTGTGGCTATATAGGCAGTGATGTAGAATTGAGGAGTAGAGCTACACAGGCAGTGATACAGATTCAGTGGGTGTAGCTAAATAGGCAGTGATGTAGAATCGATAAGTAGAGTTAAATAGGCAGTGCTGTAGGAGCATTGAATGTCGCTAATTAGGTAGCAAAGTAGGATCAATGGGCAGAGCTAAATGGGCAGTGATGTAGAAGCAGCAGGTGTGGCTAAAAGGGCAGTGATGTAGCAGGAGTGGGTGTGGGTGTGGCTAAATAGGCAGTGATGTAGAATTGAGGGGCAGAGCTAAACAGACAGCGATGTACAAGCAGTGGGTGTGGCTAAATAGGCAGCGGTGTAAAATCAATGGGCGGAGCTAAACAGGCAGTGGTGTAGAAGCAGTGGATGTGGCTAAATAGGCAGCGATGTAGAAGCAATGGGCGGAGCTATACAGGCAGTGATGTAGAAGCAGTGGGTGTGGTTTAATAGGCAGTGATGTGTAATAGAAAGGCTAAGTTAGAGTGACGTAGAAGCAGTGGGTGTGGCTAAATGGACAGTGATGTAGAATTGATGTGCGGAGCTAAACTGGCAGTGATAAGCAGTGAATGTGGCCAAATAGGAAGTCATGTAAAATCAATGGGCGGAGCTAAACTGGCTGTGATATAGAAGCAGTGGTGTGGCTAAATGGGCAGTGACACAGAATCAATGGGACGAACAAAATGAGCAGTGATGTAGAATCAATGGGAGGAGCTAAATGAGCAGTGATGTAGAAGTAGGCGTTGATCTTTCTCTGTGGAGGCGGAGTTTAGCCACACTAATACATAATGAACATTCCATAACCTGTAGTTTACTTAAGAGAGAGTTCTGAGAAGATGTTTTAAAGCACAAAGACGTCCTATATGTTAAAAGAGCAAACCAATTTTGATTTCTCTGTTCATGACCCCAATTAACAAACAAAATGAGTTGAGTGCAGAAAAACAGGTCTGGATATTCATGCTCATATTCGTCAATTACCAACTTTGTAATGAGGATAACATATCAACACTTCAAGCAACTGTCAATAGTGTCTGAGCACTAATGAGAATGCAGAAGGAAGAAAAGTTTCCTATCAGTGATTTTTTTTTTGGCGGATATGAGCAAAATCTGATCATAAAATTTATAAATAATGTCTGAAAGCAGAGTACTGACAGAAATGACACCCATCACAAAGCCAAGATGAAATCCAGTGGAAAAAAAGCTGTGAAATGTACAAAGGTATTCAAATTAAACAGTGTCGTTATCTAGTCAAGGGAGAATGGCTGGATGTGATTATGGATTTTTCACACTAAATGTGTAAAAACATTTATAGCTATGAATAAGTAATATTAAATATAAAAAATGTTTTAATTGGTCATTTTAAAGGGGACCTATTATGCAAAAATCCCAATTATAAGGACTTGTGTGGCAACAGTGTGTGAATATAGCCAGCCTCTAATGGTAAAAAATAATTAATATTTTTTTAATAATCACACTTAACAAAAAAAAAACAATCTGCAGAAACACTTTAATCAACATTCTTCCTTTGTACATGTCATCAGAGGGGGAAAGCCCCGCCCATTATTGATGATCTCTCCCTCATTAGCATAAACAACTCTGGGTGAGAAGCAGCCGTCCGCCATTAGAGTTTTGAATCTGTCACTATGCTGACACATAGGTGCTTATAGCTCCACCCCTTTATGAAAAGAGGGCTGGGAGCATGTTCTCATTTGAATTTAAAGCGACAGTCACTAAATCAGCACAATTTGGATCAAAGCCTAAAAGGGGCAGTTCAAAGAGTTATAAAACATTAATTGTGGGGCATTTGGAGCTGAAATTTCACACGCACATTCTAGGGGACATCAGAGACTTATTTTATATCTTGCAAAAAATACCATAATTGGTCCCCATTAAAACCTAAACTTAATTTTATAAAATAAATGAAAACTTCTAGTTAAAAATTTTATATAAAAAATTAAATGATTTAATAATACTCATTACAACCAATATTAATAAACATTTCGGTCACACTTTATTTTGATGGTCCGCTTGTTGAATTTAAGTTACATTGCATCTACATGTCAACTAATTCTCATTAGATTATAAGTAGACTGTTAGGTTGGGTTAGGGTTAGTGTAAGTTGACATGTACTTGCGAAGTTTCTTATAGTCAGTTAAATGTCTGTTGAAGGAGCAGTATCAGCAGATATTAAGCAGACAGTCTACTAATACTCAAATGGACCATCAAAATAAAGTGTTACAAATATTTTCTTAATCAATTATTAATACTTAAATGAATCTTACTTGTTGCTGTTGCATAAAGATAGCAAGATAACTAGAAAGTCCAAAGAAATAAACTTTGAAAGTTAAATAAATAGTAAATATTCTTAAAATATTTTTAAAACATTTTAAATTCATTCATTCATTCATTCATTTTCTTTTCGGCTTGGTCTCTTTATTAATCAGGGGTCACCACAGCAGAATGAACCGCCAACTTATCCAGCACATGTTTTACGCAGCGGATGCCCTTCCAGCCATACACACTCATTCACACACATACACTACAACAATTTAGCCTATCCAGTTCACCTATACCACATGTCTTTGGACTTGTGGGGGAAACTAGACAAATAATAAGCTAATAAATAATATTTGTTGCTGTTACAGTAATAAAGTAAATGATGTTTAAAAAAAAGAGCATGTATTATAAAAAGGCAATAAGTATAAACAGCAATGTCGCTAGAAAGGGAAAGTTAGGATGCCATTTTGGGAACCCTAGAGATACTATTAGGAACACCCCCCCCCCCCCCCCCCACACACACACACACACACAAACATACACATTTTCACTTATGTCCGTGACACCAAGCACAACACCCCCTCCCCCCCCCTCACTTTCGTTTGTACACCACCCCCACCCCCTGGTCTTCTTTCATAGGGCCCCTGACTATTAATATACATTATCTTGTCTTAAAATTAAATATTAATATGAAATGTGAATTACATTTTAAATAAAAGTTTATCATTAGACATTTAAAACTGTACAAGTGTTTGACAAAAAGTCAATAAATTAATAAGACAAACAAACCAATAAATAAATGAATCTTACTTGCTGCTGTTGCATAAAGATAGCAAGATAACTAGAAAGTCCAAAGAAATAAACTTTGAAAGTTAAATAAACGGTAAATATTCTTAAAATATTTTAAAAACATTTTAAATTCATTCATTCATTTTCTTTTTAGCTTAGTCCCTTTATTAATCTGGGGTCACCACAGCGGAAGGAACCATCAATTTATCTAGCATATGTTTTACGCAGCGGTTGCCCTTCCAGCTGCAACCCATCACTGGGAAACACCCATACAGACATTCACACACATACACTATAGACAATTTAGCCTATCCTATTCATCTATACCACATGTTTTTGGACTTATGGGGAAAACCGAAGCAGGAAACACACGTGAACACTGACCACACATGCAAACTGACCCAGCTGGGGCTCGAACCAGCGACCTTCTTGCTGTGAGGCGATTGTGCAACCCTCTGCGCCCTCTATAAAAGTTTTTTTGTACAATGTAAGCTCAAAATAAACAAATAATAATAAAAAACTTGATTTACTTAAGACATAAATATACAACTAATTCACATTTAAATAAGACATTTTTATGATATTAATTCGCATGTAAACAAATTAAATAAAAACATTTAAAACTCTACAAATACCATAGAAAACATGTTCGAACAATTATTAATGGATATGATTTGTGACAGGATTTCTGGTTATGGCCTCTTTGGATGAGCTCAGTAACGGCCTGTATATAAGAAGTCAGCAAGAAGAGTGTTACCAATTATTCACAAAATCTCTGTCTCTCTGACGATTAACCCCTATTCTTTGATTTCTCCCTTCACAAACAATGACAATCCATTTACAATGCAACACCTCCTGGCGTCTACAGAGCAGCATCTGTTTGTGTCTGTGGGACTCAACAACTCGGCAAACCACCAGAAAGGCTCAGGATCTGGATTTTAAGGAATCATCTGAAGACTCTTTACCTTGGCAGGATGGTAAAGAGCCGCTCCAGGTGCCGTTGTGGGTGCAGGTGCGAATCGCAGAGCTCCCGTTCTCCATCATGAATCCTGGCTGGCAGGAATACGACACGTTGTGGCCGACGGTGAAATCCTCGCCAGATCTCAGACCGCTGGCAGGAACGCCTGAATCTCCACAGCTGATCACTGTAAGAGAAGATCGAATGCTTTATGGACATGTGCAGTCAGAATTATTAGCCCCTTTATATTTTTCCTACAACTTGTGTTTTAAATCTGTTTTAATAACTCATTTCTAATAACTGATTTCTTTTATCTTTACCATGATGACAGGACATAATATGTCACTGAATTTTATTCAGGATTCTAGCATTCAGCTTAAAGTGCAATTTAAAGGCTAACTAGGGTAATTAGGCAAGTTATTGTATAACAGTGGACAGTAACAGTGGTTTGTTCTGTAGGAAAAAAAAACAGCAAAATAAAATAGCACAAAAAAAAGGCAAAATAACAAAGCAAAATAAAATTTAATAAAATAAAATAAAACAAGTTAAATTAAAACAAAACACAATAAAGCAAAACAAAATATAATTTAAAATAAAATAAAGTAAAATAAATTTTAAATTAAAATAAAAAAAAATTAAAAGTAAATACCATACAATAAAATCAAATAATAAATTAAATAAAATTAAATAAAAAAATAAGATTAAAATTAAATAAAAATTAAATTAAAAGGCAATAAAGATAATAAGATCTAATAAAAAATAAAATTAAATTAAATAATTTAAAAAAGTCAAATCTATGAAATAAAACAAAACAAAATAAAATAAAGCAAAATTAAATAAAAAAAATTTAATAAAAATGGAATTAGTAAATACAATACAATAAAATCCAACAATAAATGAAATAAAAAAAAATAATAAATTAAATTAAATAAAAAGTACATACAATAAATTCTAATAAAAATAAAATAAAAAATAAACATACAACTAAACTAAAAAGTTCATAAAATATAACAAAACAAAATCCAATACAATAGAGCAAAATAAAATAATAAAAAATAAAATAAATAAAATAAACTAAAATAGCAAAATAAAATAAAGCAAAATGAATAAAAAAAATAAATGAAATAAAACGTAAATACTAAAATAAAATAAAAATTCAATTAAAAGTTCATAAAATTCCTAAATTAACACAGGATCCTTGTCATTCATTTACAATCTTTGTTATAACCTACACTTAAAGACTGCTCTAAAATGGTGTATTGTACTTTTTTTTTTTACCTATTTATGTTTTTTTATATTAATTCCTTTGTTACTTTCCATTTTCAAGACTGTACACTCTCTGTAACACATTTTATATGTTTTGATGTTAATATTTTGTGAATGTGCGCATACAATAAAAAAAGTACATAAAGTAAAATAAAATAAAACAAAATACAATACAACAGAGCAAAATAAAGTAAAATTAAAAATAAAATAATTAAAATTAAATAAAATAGCAAAATAAAATAAAGCAAATAAATTAAAAATAAAATTAAATAAAATTAAATAAAAAAATTTAATTAAATGTAATATAATAAAATAAAATAAAATTAAATTTAAATTAACAAGTAAATATAATACATTAAAAATAATAAAATCCAGATTATAAGCAAATAAAATAAAATTAAATTTAAATTAAAAAATAAAATAAAATAAAATAAAATAAAATAAAATAAAATAAAATAAAATAAAATAAAATAAAATAAAATAAAATAAAATAAAATAAAATAAAATGCGGATCCCCTTTTGAGAATAGGAATGACAACGCATTATGAACATATACATCTGGAAACACTGACACTATTATTCAAGTGGCTTTCTACAAGTAGCCTAAACACACAGCATCATTAAACTGTTTTTTATGTTTATGGTCTGCAAGGGAATGAAAACTAAAAGTGTTGCTCCAGTTACAGCTCTGCCTCTCGCATTTATAGTTTAATGGTCAAGCCTCGGGGGTTAGACGCTACAGATGAAAAATCACATTTCAGAACAATATAAACAACATTTAGACTGTCAAAGCATTATTGGTGTGACTCAGTCAAGCAGCTTGTGTTTATTGCATTCATAATACCATAAATATTGTAATATAGTATAGAATACAATCAGTTTATTGATTACTATCACTCGTACTCTTACTAAGTATTAAAACTTGGAATTAAACCTGTCCTGAGTTTATGCCTTATTCATGTTTAATTGAATTTTTTTATGTTAGGAAAATATTAGTAAGGCCATGTTTCACCATGAAAGCTTGTTTTCACCAGAAAATATATATTCTGTATATTATATATATATATATATATATATATATATATATATATATATATATATATAGGGTAATTAGGCAAGTTATTGTATAATGATGGTTTGTTCTGTAGACTATCGAAAACATATATAGCTTAAAGGGCTAATAATTTTGACCTTAAAATGATGTTTAAGAAATAAAAAACTGCTTTTATTCTAGCCAAAATAAAACAAATAAAACTTTCTTCAGAAGAAAAAATATTATCAGAAATACTGTGAAAATTTCCTTGCTCTGTTAAACATCATTTGGAAAATATTTTAAAAAAGAAAAAAAAATCTGATGGGGGCTAATAATTCTGACTTCACTTACAAAGAAGGCAGTCTTTATGCCATCATTGGTTGATCATTAGAAAAACTTTGCATTCGATCGTTTTTAACTGGCTTCTGATGACTGACAGACAGCTTCTTTGTTTTTAATTATCTATATATTTATTTATGCAGGAATTTGTGGATTTTTATATACATTTCTTTATGTATTTGCATATTTATTTATTTATTGTTTTATTTATGAAGGAAATTATGGATTTTTTAATTTATTTATATATTTGCGTATTTATTTATTTATTTATTTATTGTTTTGCAGGTTTCGCCCTCCATATATTTCAGCGGTCGCCACAGTGGTATGAGCCGGCAATTTTAATTGAATTGAATTGAATTTAAATTTTATTTAAAGAAAGGCCACATTCAAGGCCACATTACACATTGAAAGTTTGTTTTCACCAGAGGATAAAGAAATATATGAAATATATATTGTTTTAAAAATGTTATTTTATTTTATTTTATTAAAATCTGACTTTTATTCAGCAAGGTCACATTTCACCATGAATGCTCGTTTTCATCAGAAAATAAAGAAACATAATATTCTGAATACACAATTCTAAAGTTAAATTTCTCACATTTTTAAATGTGTTTTTTTTTTCAATTATTCCTACGTTTTCAACTTTATTTTGTGCATATCTATGTATTCTTCCTTCCTTACGATTCTGACTTTATTTTCTGCAATTCTGTCTTTATTACTGGCATTTACTTGGAGTTTATCATCTCACAATTAAGACTTTTTAATCTCACAACATCTTGCAATTTTTAAAACTCACAATTTCAACTTTTTCCCTTACGATCACAAACACACACTACGGACAATTTAGCTTATTCAATTCACATATTCCACATGTCTTTGGACTGTTGGGGAAACCGGAGCACCCGGAGGAAACACACGCCAACACAGGGATGCAAACATGCAAACAGAAATGCCAACTGACCCAGCTGGGACTCAAACTAGCGATCTTCTTGCTGTGAGGCGACAGTGCTGACCACTGAACCACTGTGTCACCACCAGAGAATAAGATATATAATGACTGTGAATTTTGACATTTAAAAATTTTATTCAATTTTATTTATTTTTAAATTTATTTTGTTTGACATTTCATTTAAATTTTATTTTATTTTAGGAAAATACGACTTATTCAGCAAAGGTCACATAACACAACAAAAGCTTGTTTTCACCAGAAAATTAAAAAAACATAATAATTGCAAATTTTTACTTTTTTAATTTCATTTAATCAAATAAAAATGTATATTTTATTTATTATTAGTAGTATTATTTTTTATTTCACAGTTCAATTTAATTTGAGCAAACTATTGCTAGAATATATATATAAGGCCACATAACACAATGAAAATTTATTTTCGATAACATTTTGTTTTAAATTTTGATTTGATTTGATGAAAATATTGCTTTATCTCACATTGTTAAATGTATATTGAGTTTAAATTGAGTTTTTTTCTTGTAATTAGTTCATTCATTCATTCATTTTCTTTGACTTAGTCCTTATTTTATTTTATTATTATTATTATCTTTTTGACATTTCATTAAAATTTTATTTTACAAAAATAAGACTTATTCAGCAAGGCCACATACCACCACAAAGGCTTGTTTTTCACCAGAAATTTAAGAAATATTTAATTATTGCAAATTTTGACTTTTTTTTCAATTTAATTTTATTTATTTATTTTATTTATTATTAGTAGTATTATTTTTATTTTACAGTTCAATTTAAATTAATTTGATTTCATTTTTATTTTATTTTATTTAATGAAAATACTGCTTTATCTCACATTTCTAAATGTATATTGAGTTTATACTCTTTTTTTATTTTTATTTTTTTATTTTTATTATTTCTACAATTTCAACTTTATTTTATGCATATACAGACTTCAGACAATTCTGTCTTTATTTTTTGCTATTTTTCCATTTACTTGGAGTTTATCATCTCACAATTCAGACATTTTCATTTTTAAAATTCACAATTTTGACTTTTCCCTCACAATTCAGGCTTTATTTCTATAGCAATTCTGATATTTAATCTCACAATTTTGACTTCCCCTCACAATTTCAGCTTTAGCGCAATTCTGACTTTCTAAAAAGCTCATTTATTTCTGACATTTGCAGGTTTACAGGCATGCCTAATTCCTTGCCATTTTGAGCGAATATTTTCCAATTTGAGCTTACTATATTTTTCTTCTCAAAACTGTGGCTTTAATTCTTTATAAACACTTTAATCAGGTTTTGATTTCATAGACTTTCTCGCAAATTCACAAATCCCCAAGAAACTATTTAACATGATGAATAATGCACAATAAGACCGCAAATGTGCTTTCACATCCAGATCTATTAGCCTGAATTAGCATTACCTAGACTGATATGATGTCCTCAGTCACGTGGCATTTCAAAAATAGACAACGGCTGCCATTGATCTGACCAAAATCGAACGCTAAAGTGGATGTAAATGCAGTTCAATGGGGGGCGGTGCTTATTTTTTTGACCAATCAATGTCAGGCAAAAGGGCGTGTCTGACAGCATTCATCAATCGTGTTATTCTGAATTGACTTCACCTTTAACATCCACAGTTTATCTTGTCGTGTCAACAAAGAGCAGCACGTCGAAGCATTGAGTAATGTCATGTGAAAACCTCCGCTCATTATTTTCAGACTACTCCAACATCAATCTCGCATTATACGTCAGGCCCAGATTGATTCTGCCCGTCATTTCATCCTGCTATTACTTATACAGCGGCAGTAATAAATCTGGCTGCATTAATGAGATTTACTCACGAGGTGAACAGCGCAACAACAAACGCATGGTAAGATGGGTTGGCTAATTAGGAATGGGCGTCTTGTTATTTTGGAAAGACGAATGCTGTACAGATGCCAACATATAGAGAGAAACACATGTCGGGGATGGGGAGGATACACGTTAGGGCAAGGGGTTGTCATATATATCTCATATATATATATATATATATATATATATATATATATATTTGAAGATTGATTACATTAGAGTTAAAACTAAGTTGTATATAGTTAAAGTCAAAATTATTAGCTGTCCTGAATTATTAGCCCCCCTGTATATTTTTGTCCCCAATTTCTGTTTAACGAAGAGAAGATTTTTTCATCACATTTCTAAACATAATAGTTTTAATAACTCATCTCTAATAACTGATTTATTTGATCTGTGCCATGATGACAGTAAATAATATTTGACTAGATATTTTTCAAGACACTTCTATACAGCTTAAAGTGACATTTAAATGGTTAATTTGGTTAATTAGGCAAGTTGGAGTAATTAGGCAAATCATTGCATAACAGTGGTTTGTTCTGTAAACAATCGAATAAAATATATTGCTTAAGGG
The DNA here is from genome assembly GCF_903798145.1 of Danio aesculapii. NCBI lineage: Eukaryota > Metazoa > Chordata > Actinopteri > Cypriniformes > Danionidae > Danio > Danio aesculapii. The sequence continues at coordinate 9,067,397 of NC_079450.1, read as the reverse complement.
GGCTAATAACACTGACCTTAAAAAGATTCTTAAAAAATAAAAACTGCTTTTATCCTAGCAGAAATAAAACAAGAGACTTTCTACAGTAGAAAAAATATTATAGGAAATACTGTGAAAAAATTCTTGCTCTGTTAAACATTGCTTAAGAAATATTTGAAAAAGAAAAAAAAAAAACTAATTATTATTAGACTAATAATAAGGGCTTATTATTTTGCTCTCAACTGTTCATATTTAGTTGTAATGTTTAAAATATGTAAATAAGGCATTGTTTAACATTTCTAGTACATTAATCTAAAGTCAGGTTACAATTTTAGTTTAATTTTTTTACATTTTAACAGAAGGGATTTTGGGATGTCATTTTTTACTCCATAATTTAGAAAATACTATAAACAGTCAGATATAAATGTACATGTTCATATTTTGTGGTAGAATAAAATGTATATAATTAGGCAAATAAGGTATTATTAATTAAATGTGTTTATTTGCATACAAAAATCAGAAGTCAGGTTCAAAAGGATCTTTTTAATTTTTTTTTTAAAGTCAAATATTTTTACAGGGGGGGGTTTGTGAATCCTTTTTTATCTCTGCTAAATTGTGAAAACACTGCAAAAGGTAAGAAACAAATAAATGTTTTTGTTAAAATAAAATATATAATTAGGCAACAGATGTGTGAACATATTTGTATGTAAAAAAAAAAACCCTCCAAAACAGAGGTATGAATAAAACATTTGGTTTTAATTAAGACCTGCTCAAGTGAGAGATTCTCATTTTTAGAAAAGGTGAAATAAAAAATGTATATCATGATTGAAATTGGCAGACATAAATTGAAATATAGCTGCAAGCAGCAATTGCTGCGTTCAAGCAATGTCAGGTGAACAGGTGTTTTTGCAAAAATGTAGTTTTTATTCTTTAGTAAACCAATTTCAAGCCAATCGACATAGAAAAACTTAATTTTGTAATATTTTGACATTTGTAGTGGAAACAATTAGTTAAAGTAGTTAAGCACTGTCATGCTTCTTTAGAATTGTTATACTATATGCACTCCCTAGTGTCACGGTCACCAGTGATCGTAACTTCCTAGATCGCTGGTTTGCACATAAGAACTACAAATCTGCTTGTAAATGGACTACATATTCAGTCATGCCACACACACACTCACACCTGCTCCAAGTCTCTACTGATTACACTCACACCACCTGAGGATCGTCAAAGACTGATTACAAACACCATTTAAGCAGCACACACACTCATTCACACTGGCGAGTCTTGTTATCTGTAAAGTGACATTTCAACGCGTTCTCCTAGTCTTGTTTTCCTGTGTTTTGACCCTTGTCTTGTTTACCTAGTTCTCCCTGTCTGCCACCTGCCTTCTGACCTCTCGCCTGATACCTTTGACTACGATTCTGGACTGCCTTTATACATCTGTTTGCACCTGTGTTGACCATTGCTTGCCTGACTTTGATTAAACCTGCAAGTGGATCCAAACTTCAGTTGTCTGTGTCACTCCCCGTGTTACACCTTGGTTAAAGTTCTCTCCTACTGACTTGCTGAATGCCTCCTCAGCTGTCGTTTTGGACAAAAGTGTCTTCTAAATGACTAAATGTAAATATAAAGTTCAAAATTTCTGCTGAGGAAAGACGTACAAAACACTGTGCTAAATAAATACTTTTGGAATCATGTTCCTTGTAGGGCTTGAGCCAAGGATTTCAATGATATAAAGCACTAGGTGTTATGAATTACAATAATGCCTCATTTGCATATTTAAACATAACATTTTAGTAATGCAAAAAAGTTTGCAATTATTAATGTAATCAATCGACAAGGGAAGTATGACGATGGCTGTTCATTATTTATTTTAACCCTGTTCACTCTGTTGTGTTTTGTGAACTGTACTTACAGGTGCAGTTTGGCTCTCCTCCAGACCAGGTCCCGTTGGCCAGGCACTGTCGGGTGGGTGAACCGGAGAGCCGATATCCCTCCACACATGAGTAGATGATGGAGTGGGAGAAGGTGGTGCCAGAAACATGAGACACACGTCCATTAGCCGGAGTCCCAGGATTCCCACACTGAACAGCTATTAGGTGGAGAGAGAAAAACAAAACAAGTGAATTAGAAGAGAAATCACATGTCCAGCTGGGTCTTTCCCTCTAATGCAGGATTTTTTCCAACTGTGGATTTTGAAAAATGTACATGATTATAGTTAAAGGCTGTTTTTGGTCAAATGACAAACAGTAGAAGTTTAGAAATCAAACAGAAAGTGCTTAGTGCAGGGGTCTGGAACCTTTTTTCAGCATAGAGCCATTTCTAATTTTTTTGGCAAATGCATTTTTTTAAAGAGCCATTAGGTGTCGCGATTCAAGTTGAAATGTCCTTTTATTCTTATTCTTATTCATTTTGCTGTAAAAAAATCAGTAAAAAGGTAATTGTAATTGTATTTTCAATAGGAAACAGATTTTTTTTTTAACAGTTTTAAAATATTATTGAAGGAAGACAGCTGGAGAGCCACATATTTTTGGTCAAAGAGTCACATTCAATTTAATTCAATTCACCTTTATTTGTATAGCGCTTTTACAATGTAGATTGTGTCAAAGCAGCTTCACATAAAAGGTCATAGTAAATAGGAACAGTGTAGTTCAGTTTGTAGTGTTTAAGTTCAGTTCAGTTTAGCTCAGTTCAGTGTGGTTTAATAATCACTACTGAGAGTCCAAATATTGAAGAGCAAATCCAACTAGATATTAAAGTTTGAGGACAAACTTTATGGTGGCTTGAAAAGCCGAGTCTAAAAGTTTGAAGTCGTTTTAAAGTGTAAATAACTGAAGCAGTTTTTATGAAGTTTGAAACAGTCGTCATAGATAAATACATATATGTTAGCATGTTTCTAGGTTGTTGCTAGGCAGTTGCTAAAGTATTCTGAGTGGTTGCTAGGCAGTTGCTAACATCAATTAGCATGATTCTAGCATTAATTAGCATGTTACTAGCTTGTTTCTAGCATGAATTAACATGTTACTAGCATGAATTAGCAAGTAACTAGCATGATTGTGACATAAATTAGCATGTAACTAGCATGATTCTACCATGAATTAACATGATTCGAGCATGAATTAGCATGTAACTAGCATGATTCTAGCATGAATTAGCATGATTCTAGCATGAATTAGCATGTAACTAGCATGATTATAGCATGAATTAGCATGTTACTAGCATGTTTCTAGCATGAATTAGCATGTTACTAGCATGTTTCTAGCATGATTTAGCATGTTATTAGCATGATTCTAGCATGAATTAGCATGTTTCTAGCATGAATTAGCATGTTATTAGCATGATTCTAGCATGAATTAGCATGTTACTAGCATGATTCCAGCATGATTTAGCATGTTACTAGCATGTTTCTAGCATGAATTAGCATGTTACTAGCATGATTCTAGCATGAATTAGCATGTTATTAGCATGCTTCTAGCATGAATTAGCATGTTACTAGCATGTTTCTAGCATGAATTAGCATGTTACTAGCATGTTTCTAGCATGAATTAGCATGTTACTAGCATGTTTCTAGCATGAATTAGCATGTTATTAGCATGATTCTAGCATGAATTAGCATGTTACTAGCATGATTCTAGCATGAATTAGCATGTTACTAGCATGTTTCTAGCATGAATTAGCATGTTACTAGCATGATTCTAGCATGAATTAGCATGTTATTAGCATGATTCTAGCATGTTACTAGCATGATTCTAGCATTAATTAGCATGTTACTAGCATGATTCTAGCATGGATTAGCATGTAACTAGCATGATTCTAGCATGAATTAGCATGTTACTAGCATGTTTCTAGCATGAATTAGCATGTTATTAGCATGATTCTAGCATGAATTAGCATGTTACTAGCATGTTTCTAGCATGAATTAACATGTTACTAGCATGTTTCTAGCATGAATTAGCATGTTACTAGCATGTTTCTAGCATGAATTAGCATGTTATTAGTATGATTCTAGCATGAATTAGCATGTTTCTACCATGAATTAGCATGTTATTAGCATGATTCTAGCATGAATTAGCATGTTACTAGCATGATTCTAGCATGAATTAGCATGTTACTAGCATGTTTCTAGCATGAATTAGCATGTTACTAGCATGATTCTAGCATGAATTAGCATGTTACTAGCATGATTCTAGCATGAATTAGCATGTTACTAGCATGATTCTAGCATGAATTAGCATGTTACTAGCATGATTCTAGCATGGATTAGCATGTTACTAGCATGATTCTAGCATGGATTAGCATGTTACTAGCATTTTTCTAGCATGAATTAGCATGTTACTAGCATGTTTCTAGCATGAATTAGCATGTTGTTAGCATGATTCTAGCATGAATTAGCATGTTTCTAGCATGAATTAGCATGTAACTAGCATGATTCTAGCATTAATTAGCATGTAACTAGCATGTTACTAGCATGATTCTAGCATGAATCAGCTTGTTTCTAGCAGGAATTAGCATGTTGTTAGCATGATTCTAGCATGAATTAGCATGTTACTAGCATGACTAGCATGTCACTATCGTGTTGCTAGCACCTTTCTAGCAAGATTAGCATGTCAGTAGGATGTTAAAACTGTTAGCGTGTGTTAGAATAGCTAGTCACAGTCTCTGGGACAGTTGCTAGGGTGCTGAAATTGGTTGCTAGGGAGTGGCTGGTAAGTTTAAAGGTAATCAGTGATTGGCTGCTGGCTAGACTGAGTTGAATGAGGCCAGACTCTAGTCTGTAGGACAGTCTGATGCAGAGTTATGAGCTCACAAAGGTTGATCCAATGTTAAGTCAATGGGAGTCTTTTACAATGGAAGTCTATGGGACAGTTGCTAGGGTGCTGTAAATGGTTGCTAGGGAGTGGCTAGTAAGTTAAAAAGTCATCAGTTATTGGCTGCTGGCTAGACTGAGTTACATGAGTCCAGTTAGAAGTCTGTAGGACAGTCTGATGCAGAGTTATGAGCTCACAAAGTTTGACCCAATGTTAAGTCAATGGGACTTTTGGGATTTTTCTGGGTCGTTTTTCAGAAAACCCAAGGTCGGATCAGTTAGAAAAGATATAGCAACCCGAGTCAGACCAGTTCGAAGGTTTGACGAAAGTTTGAAGTATGTAGCTTGAAAGGCCTAGGAGGAGATACACTTAGAAATTAGTCTCAGAAGAAGAAGAAGAAGAAGAAGAAGAACTAGATATTAAAGTTTGAGGACAAACTTTATGGTGGCTTGAAAAGCCGAGTCTGAATTAGCATGTTACTAGCATGAATTAGCAAGTAACTAGCATGATTCTAACATAAATTAGCAAGTAACTAGCATGATTCTAGCATGAATTAGCATGTTACTAGCATGTTTCTAGCATGAATTAGCATGATTCTAGCATGAATTAGCATGTTACTAGCATGTTTCTAGCATGAGTTAGCATGTTACTAGCATGTTTCTAGCATGAATTAGCATGTTACTAGCATGATTCTAGCATGAATTAGCATGTTACTAGCATGTTTCTAGCATGAATTAGCATGTTATTAGCATGATTCTAGCATGAATTAGCATGTTACTAGCATGATTCTAGCATGAATTAGCATGTTACTAGCATGTTTCTAGCATGAATTAACATGTTACTAGCATGATTCTAGCATGAATTAGCATGGTACTAGCATGATTCTAGCATGAATTAGCATGTTATTAGCATGATTCTAGCATGAATTAGCATGTTACTAGCATGATTCTAGCATGAATTAGCATGTTACTAGCATGATTCTAGCATGAATTAACATGTTACTAGCATGATTCTAGCATGAATTAGCATGTTATTAGCATGATTCTAGCATGAATTAGCATGTTACTAGCATGATTCTAGCATGAATTAGCATGTTACTAGCATGATTTTAGCATGAATTAGCATGTTACTAGCATGATTCTAGCATGGATTAGCATGTAACTAGCATGATTCTAGCATGAATTAGCATGTTACTAGCATGATTCTAGCATGGATTAGCATGTAACTAACATGATTCTAGCATGAATTAGCATGTTACTAGCATGTTTCTAGCATGAATTAGCATGTTATTAGCATGATTCTAGCATGAATTAGCATGTTACTAGCATTATTCTAGCATGAATTAGCATGTTACTAGCATGTTTCTAGCATGAATTAGCATGTTACTAGCATGATTCTAGCATGAATTAGCATGTTACTAGCATGTTTCTAGCATGAATTAGCATGTTATTAGCATGATTCTAGCATGAATTAGCATGTTTCTAGCATGAATTAGCAAGTTATTAGCATGAATTAGCATGTTATTAGCATGATTCTAGCATGAATTAGCATGTTACTAGCATGATTCTAGCATGAATTAGCATGTTACTAGCATGACTAGCATGTCACTATCGTGTTGCTAGCACCTTTCTAGCAAGATTAGCATGTCAGTAGGATGTTAAAACTGTTAGCGTGTGTTAGAATAGCTAGTCACAGTCTCTGGGACAGTTGCTAGGGTGCTGAAATTGGTTGCTAGGGAGTGGCTAGTAAGTTTAAAGGTAATCAGTGATTGGCTGCTGGCTAGACTGAGTTGAATGAGGCCAGACTCTAGTCTGTAGGACAGTCTGATGCAGAGTTATGAGCTCACAAAGGTTGATCCAATGTTAAGTAAATAGGAGTCTTTTACAATGGAAGTCTATGGGACAGTTGCTAGGGTGCTGTAAGTGGTTGCTAGGGAGTGGCTAGTAAGTTAAAAAGTCATCAGTTATTGGCTGCTGGCTAGACTGAGTTAAATGAGTCCAGTTAGAAGTCTGTAGGACAGTCTGATGCAGAGTTATGAGCTCACAAAGTTTGACCCAATGTTAAGTCAATGGGACTTTTGGGATTTTTCTGGGTCGTTTTTCGGAAAACCCAAAGTCGGATCAGTTAGAAAAGATATAGCAACTCGAGTCAGACCAGTTCGAAGGTTTGACGAAAGTTTGAAGTATGTAGCTTGAAAGGCCTAGGAGGAGATACACTTAGAAATTAGTCTCAGAAGAAGAAGAAGAAGAATAATAATAAGTTTAAGATAGATAACAGTATGCTGGCTTTTCAAGCCACCATAATAACTAGATTATTAAAGTTCGTCGAGACAAACTTTGAGGCTGGCTTGACAAAGCCTTGGTTATAGTTTAAAAAAAGAATGGATAGATAGATAGATAGATAGATAGATAGATAGATAGATAGATAGATAGATAGATAGATAGATAGATAGATAGATAGATAGATAGATAGATAGATAGATAGATAGATAGATAGATAGATAAAAACAGTTTATAGATAGATAGATAGATAGATAGATAGATAGATAGATAGATAGATAGATAGATAGATAGATAGATAGATAGATAGATAGATAGATAGATAGATAGATAGATAGATAGATAGATAAAAACAGTTGATAGATAGATAGATAGATAGATAGATAGATAGATAGATAGATAGATAGATAGATAGATAGATAGATAGATAGATAGATAGATAGATAGATAGATAGATAGATAGATAGATAGATAGATAGATAGATAAAAACAGTTTAAAGATAGATAGATAGATAGATAGATAGATAGATAGATAGATAGATAGATAGATAGATAGATAGATAGATAGATAGATAGATAGATAGATAGATAGATAGATAGATAGATAGATAGATAGATAGATAGATAGATAGATAGATAAAAACAGTTTATAGATAGATAGATAGATAGAT
>NC_079450.1:9039657-9057157 GCF_903798145.1 Danio aesculapii | reverse complement strand
GTTTAAAGGTGATCAGTCATTGGCAGATTGATAATCTGAGTTAAATGAGCCCAGTTAGAAGTCTGTGCGACAGTCTGATGCAGAGTTATGAGCTCACAAAGTTTGATCCCATGTTAAGTCTATGGGATTTTTCCGGTGGTCCCGGGACGTTTTTCGGAAAACCGAAAGTCGGATCAGTCGGAAAAGATATAGCAACGCGAGTCAGAATAGTTTGGAGGTCTGGTGCGAGTTTGGTGGTCATAGCTCGAAAGCTCTAGGAGGAGATAGTCTTGCAAATTTAGTCTCAGAAGAATAAAAAAAAAAATAATAATAAGTTTAGAAAGGATAACAGTAGGTTGGCTTTGACAAGCCAGCCTAATAATAAGTTTAAGATAGATAACAATATGCTGGCTTTTCAAGCCACCATAATGATGCGCAGCTCTATAGATCCTGAACCATGCAAGCCAGTGGCGACAGCGGAGAGGGAAAAAAAACTTCACTAATTGGCGGAAGTGAAGAAAAAAAACCTTGAGAGAAACCAGGCTCAGTTGGGCACAATCATTTTAATTTCTCTGCTGGCCAAACGTCTTATGCAGAGCTGTGGCTCCCGAGCCATAGGTTCCCTACCCCTGGCTTAGGGGTAGCTTGAATAATTTGTCGGTGCTCTTTGGGTCAGGGAAATCATCAGAATAAACAGCAAAAATTTGTCCAAGGCACTCGAAAAATGGGGAAGAAATATTAAAAAAAGATTCTTTTAAAATATGTTTTCCACATTTTTTGACTGATTTTGACTGATTTTTGCTGTTAAGTAGAAAGTCAGACTTGGGGAAATTAATAGTGATGTTATGGTATTGTAAAAAAAGAAGCGTAAATTAGCAGTTTTCCGTATTTTGTGGTTCATGTTTATATTTTTTATTTTCTCTCGTTTATTTATGCTTTTGAACTTTTAACTTTGAAAAGTTAAGAAAGTGACTTTTATGAACATTTTAATAGTTTAAAGTGAGTAACGTCAGGGTTGGTGTTGTATGTTCTTTCATTTTCTTTTCGGCTTTGTGCCTTTATTAATCTGGGGTCGCCACAGCTGAATTAACCGCCAATTTATCCAGCACATCTTTGCCCTTTCAGCCGCATTCAATCACCGGGAAGGTGTTGTATATTACCCTACAAAAACCTTGTAATAAACTGGCAGTACATTTTCTGCTATTTTAGAGACTTATTTCTCTCTATATTATTTATTACACATTATATTATTTTAAACCACTAAAATGTCAATAAAAGTCACTTTGTTAAACGGTACAGTTGAATTTTCAACATCAAAAATTGACAGAGCAGAGATCAACATCCCATAATGCAATTCACAACCGAAAAATAAACGGAAAACACAAAATACCCAAACTGTTAATTAACAGATATTTTTTAAAGTGTGAAATTAAAAGCCTTAAAATGACAAAAGGACATAGAAAATGTTAACTAAAACCCTTTTTGTCAACTGAAAAAGTAATTTAAAATGTTTAAATATTTGATGACAACTTAAAAAAAGTAAAATGAGTATATAAAACTAAAACTATTTAAATCGTGGTGTTTAATTCGATAGCATTTTTAAAAATAAGTTAAAGAACAAAAATGACTAAAATGTAAAAATACAATAAATTTATGTTAAGGCGACATCGTGGCTCAGTTATTAGCACTGTCGCCTCACAGCAAGAAGGTCACTGGTTTGAGTCCCGGCTGGGTCAGTTGGCATTTCTGTGTGGAGTTTGCATGTTCTCCTCCTGTTGCTCCGGTTTCCCCCACAGTCCAAAGACATACGCTGTAGGTGAATTGAATAAACTAAATTAGCCGTAGTGTATGTGTGTGCGCATGAGTGTGTATGGGTGTTTCCTAGTACTGGGTTGCAACTAAAATGGCTTCTGCTGTGTAAAACATATGCGGGATTAGTTGGCGGGTGATTCCGCTGTGGCGACCCCTGATGAATAAAGGGACTGAGCCAAAGGAAAATGAATGAATGAAATTAATGTTAAATATAATAAACAAACAGCAAGTTCTCACTAATAACTGACACTATTTCAACATGTTAAATGAAAATGAAATAAAATATAATTATCATCAGTGTTGGGGGTAACGCATTACAAGTAACGCAAGTTACATAATAATCTTACTTTAGTAACGAGTAAAGAAACGAATTACTTAAAAAAAAAAAAGTAATAATATTTTAGTTAATACTGTATGTAATGTAATGCGAGTTACTTTTTAGCTTAATTAATTAGCTTTTAATAAATAAATAGTTGAATTAAAATCCTCGTCGTCATGTTGAATCCAGCACGCAATGAGAGAATGCAGGAACAGGCAAAAACCAAGATGGCAGAGCTTTTCTCATTATTCTGAATGGATCAAAGAAAGGGGAAAGGAGACTGTCTCAGTGGACAGTGACTTTACTTCACTAATAAGACAAAAAGTATAAAAAAGTAGCAAACACATTGCTATACACTTTCATTAATCTATACATACGGCATATAGCTCAAGGGTCAGAAGGTGTAAGAAGTTAACATTATCCTACAATATTATATTTTATGTGGTTTTTTAAGGTAAAATAAGGTTATACAATGCGTTGTAAATAGCGGAGCTCCTCTATTAAAAAAAGAAGAAGAAAAAAATTCTGCAAGTTCTGAAAGAGATCAAGCCTCAGCCAGGTCAGCAAAAGTAACGCAACAGTAACTCAAAAGGACGCAAGTAAGAGCTTGATTAGCTAGCCCAGGTGTGTTTGATTGGGGTTAGAGCTAAAGTCTGCAGGATATCGGACCTCCAGGACCGAGATTGAGAACCACTGGTGTAGTGTATCTATAGTAGAACCCCTGCACTACACTATTGTACTACTACAGTATACTACTATAACTGAAACCAAATATTTATTTTCCAAATAACCGTATCAAGTTTAATCCAAAATATAAACATTACTAAAACTTGAAAAAGACCAGATGTGGCCAAATGTGGCCACCAGACTTTTATACATTTAGGCTAAATTAAATAGAGGTATGATACTACTAAATTTCAATAATAAGTACTATATTAGCCCAGCAGGCACACAACATATGACGTTAATATTAGGTTAGATTTAGGTCATAACGTCAGATGACCAAACTTCAATGTTTAGCCAGCTCTGACGTCAACCCGATTTTCATTTCCAAACAAAATCCAACGTCCCCACGACGTTGGGTACAACATCAATATGACGTCATGTTGACGTCCTGTGCCTGCAGGGAGCATTCAAATAATAATAATATAAGAAAATCTGTGTTAAAAGGTTCAAGAAACCCTCAAGTCTTTTGAGATTTTAACCGATTTAGTGTGTGTTGAGCATCACTTAAGACAGGGGTGTCCAAACTCGGTCCTGGAGGGCCGGTGTCCGGCTGAGTTTAGCTCCAACTTGCTTTAACCCACCGGCCAGGAAGTTTCTAGTATACCTAGTAAGAGCTTGATGAGGTGGTTCAGGTGTGTTTGATTAGGGTTGGAGCTTTCCAGGACACCAGCCCTCCAGAACTGAGTTTGGACACCCCTGACTTAAGCCAATGTTAGGACCTGTCACCTTTAATCGTTGGGAAAACTGAATAATTTTGAGTTTTTGTCAGCTCATTTCATCATCCGGGTTAAAAAGGATTTTTGGGGCGGGATCAAAATCGGTGACGTAATGTAAAACTGCAAGTGGAGTAATGACGCGTCAGTTTCTCATAACTCATAGCGGAGTTTTTTTATCCTATGACAAGACACTGCTTCTTAATTATTCACGACCGCAGGTGCTTTCCGAAGGCAAGACAGAGCTGTGAGACAGTGTCCACGGACTCTACATCCGGCACGCAGTATTTAGCTGTTCATGAAGGGCTGTATGTGTTTGTTTCCATGATCCACTAGGTTTGTTGCATGTTTTTCCCCGCAATCCTGTCAGGGGCGAAACAGCAAAGCTGTTTTTGTGCAGCAAGTATTTTTGTTGGGAGAGAATTGAAGAATGGTGGACTTTGTCTTTTATCAGTGAAGTTAGACAAATCGCCGTGCTGCTGTGTTCGCTGAAATGCTTCAGATTACCAGCAGGGCTAATGATTGAAATAGGCAGGGCAAGAGACCTGCTGCACTGAGCCTTCATTCAGACCAGGGGATTGAGAGGAGAGAAGTCCTCATTTATAGTGTTTATATAAACACGATTATCTTTTTAATTATATAAACTGTGGTTGTGTCTATATGAAATTACGAATAACAAATGTAGAAGGGCATTAAAATACTGTTTCAAGAGTTCCCACTTAGATATGCTTGGCGTATAAAGCAGGTTTGGCATGCTGTCCCAGGAGAGAACCCTGAGCTCTGAGATATTTGAGCCCAGGGCTCCCGCCCGGTCGATAAGTATATCAGGAGATCCGAGATCAGGTAGGTCTCGAGAGCTCCCCCTTTTAGAAAAGGGAGGAAAAGGAGGAGAAGGGGTGGAAGGGGGGATTCTTCCAAACGAAGATAGAACAGTAGGGAGAAAATGATCCATTTATAGTAAACTAGGATCACTCTGATTGGATTATTACTGATTACAGATGAGTGGCCAGACGTGCTCAATCATATCACGTGCTCCTCTCGAAATTGGTTTTTGAAACTTCACTTATTTCCTTGCATTTTAACTTTGTAAACTATAATATCATGGGTCTCCTCATGGTTGTGTCTCATTTTGCGAGCCAACCGACAACAGTTGTTCGCTCCCCTCCTGCTCCCCTGCTCTGCAGGCCACGCACACTCCTGCCTCTGCTCGCAGAGCTCAAGCGGCAACCTCCTGCTCTCTCTCGGGAAGCCAATACGGAAGTAACTGAAACTGCAATTCATCAAAATTCCGCTAGTCCTGGCTCCATAATAGAGCAAGTTGCAATTGAGCCCACTGTTAGAATGGCCAACTTTACAGCAGAAAAAAAGGTGTTTACAGCCTGGTACAATGAACGATTTTGGTTCATAAAGCTATTATTACCCTCCATGACAACTGTGAGGGGGGTAAATTTTTTTATAACTCATCCATTTCCTTTATATTAGGTTATATTAAGTTTGCATAATTAAGGGCGTGGCCACTTGAGTGACAGCTAGGTCTCACTGGTCGCCATCACTTCACCTCAGCTGAATCCGGCAGATTAGCCGCTGATCTCGGCATATTCATCATATTTTTGTTCTGTTTTATGTGGCTTTACACAGTCAGCTGCCTTTTGGACTTATTTCTTACAATTATCAGATGATATGGGATGCTGTGTGCACTTAATTGTGCTCACAAACCATTCACGTGGCCTCGTTTCCCATGTGAGTAAAGTTATATACTTGTATACCATCTCTATAAATGTATTTGTTTTATTTAAGATCATTTATCATTAATATTTTTCTTTAGACCCGTAAGGCACTCCAGAATTTGACAGATTGATTAGCTGTAGGCTCTAGAACAGTCATCTGAAGCGTTATCATACAGTGTTATGCTGGAGTTCATTAATAGTCTTGCATTTACTAACACACACTATATTTGAAGTGTTTGGAAGTAATTCGCGTTTTCCTCCTGTAGAAAAACATCATAAGAACACTGCTTAGTGGCTCACTGTATTACTACAGTGTTTTTAAAAGTCTAAACACTTTATTGATATAGTGTACAGCCAAGCACATGTGGTCAGAACACAAACGAGTCGCAGGTAATAAAGTATCAAGCGTTTCTCCTAAAGTAAAGTCTGTCTGCCAGGTCTAAGCAAAGTGCCAGCAGGCGTCTGTAGCTCCGCCCACTCTCCGCCTCTTTGCCCTTGTTTGGTATCTCGCCGTGGGTGCGATGACGCGCGAACAAAATGGCGACGGTTGGCCGCGCCTACTTGTAGCTTCTTTTGCAGTGTTCAGAAACCTATGGGTGACGTCACGGATGCTCTGTCCATATATTTTACAGTCTATGGCAGAGCTCCACACCCAATATGATGCATTTTTTTTAAACATTCTGAGGTAGACTTGAACCTAAAGAGGGGGGTTTCATGGCCCTTTAAGTACAGCCTGATGATTCTATTTATTCAGATGATTCAGATTGATTCTGAAGAGCCCAGGAGGTTTGGTCTGTTTGTTTTAGTGAAGCTAATAGATTTCTTTCAGTTCTCTCCCGTCACGCACAGGTTGAGTGAGGTTAAATTGCACGGAGATGTTGGTGTTTGTTCGGGCTGGAAAAATCACAGGGGGGCATGATAGGATTTAATGCAAGACAAGCTGTTAGAGCAGAGCCGCGTGGCAAAAACATTCAAGCTTGAGAAATTTCCGCCTCCTGGGACCTGCACGCTAACAATCTGTAAATCTGTTTTATAGCCGAGCCTGGCGCTGGACCGCAATAACCTGTCACCCTCGAGATGACACGGACAATGCGTCAGGCTAAAAGAGCTGCAAAAAAAAAAAACAGCTGAATAAAAACATTTGCTCAAAAGTCTCCGGTGCAAGGTCGTCTTTTGCGTGGATTACAGAAGGCGGGAATGTCGTGACACCGGCTCAAATGTTAGACGAGGGAAAAGACTTCTCGTTTTGATGCATGTCAGTGTGTGGTGCGCATGCATTATTCATGCAGTCTGAAGATAGATAAAAATAATAAATAAAGCTACACGGGAATATTTAAAAATAACTAAAGCACATAACATTACTAAGACTAAAAGTGAGTTAAAACATCAAGTATCAAAGTGTGTCTGTAGATTTCAAGTACTGTACATGTTTTTAAAGGCAGTTTCTCAGTTTTCTCAGGTCTATCTCAGGTTTGCAGTTTAGTACAGAGCCACAAATGTTTATTTAAAGGTGTCATAAAATGAAAATCTGAAAGTACAAAGGCATAGCTGAATAATACGTGTTCAGTACACGGAAATGGCCTCACTCTGAGCCACAAACACAGTTGGTTCTTTGTTCTCATGTAAATTTCTCTGTGAAAAACAGGTCAATTAGAACAAAACATTGACTCTGACAATCCAAGTGGGATCATAAATCCGCACGTCCCAGGCTGCGTTTGATTGGCCACATCATTTTCTTGTGAGATTACAACAATGTAAAATAATATCAAAGACTGTCTGTAGATTTCAAGTGCGATACCTATTTTGGTAACACTTTATAATAACTACACACTATGAATCATTTACTAAGCATTAGCATCTAGTGATTTCATTATCTGTTCAGCGTTAACTCTACATTAATAAACATTAGTAAACATTTATAACTGCAGCTACAAATGCTGTATTCTTGACTTATAAGCACCTATATAATGTGCTTAATAATTTTACTTTCATACTTAGTTAATGTTTTATTTTTCATTACTAAATTAAGTATTGCATTATTTATAAACCCTTTGTATTTAAGAGTAGTAGAGGGTTTTTAGGATCATTCAGAATGAGTTAGTAAATGATTAATAAACTATTAAAATCAACATTTACATATCCTATTATTCAGGCATATACTAATAGTTGACTAATATGTTAATAAATGCTTTATTAACTCAACTTCACACAATTTTCTGACCTAATCTAAAGTGAGGACTATTTATGCTTTATAAATCCCTTATAAATGACAATTAAAGGCTCACAATCAAATGAACTATAATCTTTGCAATCTTTTCTAAAAATAAAATAACTGTAAAGTTTAAACATTGCTGAATAACAGGAGTGTCAAAATACGACATAAAACTGGATAAAACAACAACAACAATATAATAATTTAACAATATAATAAAATGTGATGTTTAAACTCTACAGTTATTTTATTTTAAAGAAGATTGCAAAGATTTATTTTTCATTGGAAGTTCAGTTTTACTTGTGTATCTTTAAATGAAAAGGAATGAATAATGTCAATTTTCCTGTTTAGAATTTAACTGAGCCTTTATTTGTCATTTATAAGGGATTTCTAAAGCATAAACAGTCCTCACTTTAGATTAGGTCACAAAACTAGATGAAGTTGAGTTAATAAAGCATTTATTAACATACATAGTAACCCTTAATATATGCCTGAATAATAAGATAAATAAACGTTGATATCAATAGTTTATTAATCATTTACTAACTCATTTTGAATGATCCTAAAAAACCTCAACTACTCTTAAATACAACTGGTTTGTAAATAATGCGATAATTTAGTATTGAAAAATAAATCATTAAATAAGTAGGAAAGTACAATTATTTAGCACATTATAAATATGTTTGTAAGTCAAGAATACAGCATTTGTAGCAGCAGTTATAAACTGCTTACTAACGCTTATTAATGTAGAGTTAATGCCTAACAGATAATGGATTCACTATTTGCTAATGCTTAATAAATTATTTATAGTGTGTAGTTATTATAAAGTGTTACCCATATTTTTTATAGGCAGTTTCTTGTGAGATTACAACAATGATCATTTACTTTTAAGATTGCATTCAATATATTGTACTTGTGAGACTCTTATTTTAAAAACCGGAGAGGCAGGGAGACTAGAATGGAGCAGTTTTGTCACAGAGTGTGCAGAGCTCATTGGAAATGCAAAATGCAGGATATACGGATTACACGTGTACTCACTGACTACGTTTACATGGACACCAGTGAAAATTTTTTTTTTGCCTTAATCTAAATGAGACAATATTATAATTTAGGTGTTTACATGAGTTGCTTTTTGAATATTTCTTTCATCATCCCGTTTTACATGTTAAGGCACATAGTTTGATTAATGTCATTGCGTCACTGCGCTATCCACGCGAGTTTCATGCAATTTTGGGTGTTTCATATTTAATTTTTAGACTTTAACTGCAGTTCTGCACTTTCAATTTCATTCTGGAACATAGTTCAGCCGTGTGTGTGTGTAATATTCTGTCGCAAAATGCAGCGAAAATCCTACGCAACAGTAATAGTTTGATCGTGGTGTTTACATGTCTGTACTGCACTTCAATAATGCGACTAAAATTGGCATACTCCACGTGTCTTGATTCAATTTCTGTGTTGCTCGATTATGACTTTAGTCGGATTAGGTAATCAAAAAAATCGCAGTTTAAATGAGGGGACCATCAACCATTTCCTCAGAGGATGACAAAAGGACAAACCATTGATGCGGTTCCAATATAAGTTTTTACTTATGAAGAGGATTAAAAAGCTGTAAGAGGCTAAATTATTATATGCGTTCGTTTATATGATACTGACTGTCATACTGACTCCAAAGGCAGATACTGATAAGATCAGGGCCTGGTGTGTGGACTTTGGGGGTTTTACGATGTGGTCACATGTTGATTGGTCGGATGGAATGTCTCAGCATTTGGGCTTTAGGCACATGGTCAAGAAAGATACAAAATAGGTGGTAAAACGCTGCTCTGCCTCTTTTCCTGGCCTGTCTTTTCCTGGTCTGCTTTCCTTCTCTGCTCCTCTCCTTCTCTGGAGTCTATCTTCCCTCCCCCAGTGTCTCTCCTTCTACCTCTGGTAACTTTAATTTTACATTTAAGCTGGGTACAATTTATATCATATGTTTTATCATTTCATATTTGATCATTTTATACAGTTATTTTGTAATTAATTCAGTTGTAACCATAGAGAATTATTGTCATTAAATCATCTCATTTTCAAGTATTTGTGAATTACTTTTGATTTAACATCAACACTTAACTGTTCCATATTGCAATACAATACAATCACATAATATCAACACTCTCCCACATTTATAGCTATTAATACTGCCCATTCGGCAGAACTACAGTTCGAACCGCTGTGGTTTAAAACCCATTCTTACAAAGCACTGCAGTGTTTGGATGCGCTGTGCTTGTCTGAGGTAATTAGTCTGCCATTACTACCACAATGTGTACATTCCATACAAAGTGTAAAGCAGATTAGTTCTATGTATCGCAGTGCGTATGTGGCATTCTGAAAACTAGGTATCTGTGGAAAATGCAAGCGCATCACGTACATGTGCGTGTCGCTCCCTATTTACATGCACACGCCGCACTCCTCGATTGGAAATAACCTTAAGGTTATTGCCATTCCTTTCATGACATGCGCTCAGCAGCCACCTTTTATTACAACTATAGCGCTTCATACCAAAACTTCAAACTAAATTATTTTTAATCGTTACTGACAATGGTGTTCAGTCAATAAATACCGATAGCGTTTTATCAGCCCAGCCTTAGATCCAAATCTAAAAAAGGCAGGTTCAACGAGCTATTAAACATTATTCCCAGTCTATTTTGATCTGAATCTTCACATAAACACTTTAGGGACATCAGAGACTTATTTTACATCTTGTAAAAAGACGCATAACATCTCCCCATTTAAAGAGATGCTTAAAACTGGAAAATTTCCTGAAAATCCTGTTGTTCAAGGTCATCTCTTATGTGGATTACAGAAGGCATGAATGTTGTGACACTGACTCAAATGTTAGACGAGTGCAAAGACCTCTCATTTGATGCATATCTCTCTGTGTGTGTGTGTGTGTGTGAGAGAGTGTGTGCAGTGTTATGCATTATTCATGCTGTCTCCAGGAGTCACTCACGTTTGCAGGTGGGCTGTCGGCCGGACCAGGTGCCGTTGGGGAAGCAGATCCGCTCAGCCGAGCCGTAGAGAGTGTGACCCGTGGAGCAGGTGAAGCGCACTTTGGCGTGCTGCTGGAAACTGCTCTCCTCTCGGGTGGCATGAGCCGGAGTCCCCGGATCTCCACACGCTCCCCGTTTATCACCTGTGGACACAACGGATATAAACATATTGTACTACTCACTGTATAATTATGGTGGCTTGAGAAAGCCAAGAATCTGTTATACTACATAAACTTATTATTCTTCTGTCTTCTTAGACTATTTTAAGACTGCATCTCCTCCTAGACCGTTCATACTACAACCACCAAACTAACGCCAAACCTCCAAACTATACTGAATTGAGTTGCTATATCTTTTCCAACTGATCTGACTTAAGGTTTTCCGAAAACTGACTCGGAAAATATACCAACTCGTACTAACAATATACTAATCCATACTAGAAACATACTAACATACTAATCATACTAGCAGCCTTGCAACCATTCAGAACACCCTAGCAACCACCTAGCAACACCTAAGCAACAACACAGAACACCCTAGAAACCATTCAGAATACCCTAGCAACCACTTAGCAACACCTTAGCAACCACTCAGAACCCCCAATCAACAGCCTAGCAAGAAACATGCCAATCCATACTAGAAACATGCTAACCTATGAAGTTATAACTGTTTCAAACTTCTTAAAAACTACTTCAATTCTTTAAACTTTTAAATGACTTCAAACTCTCAGACTGGGCTTTCTCAAACCACCACAAAGTTTGTCTACGAACTTTACTTTTCTAGTTCAGCAACTGAAAGAAATCATTCACTGGAGTTACAATTGTTTTTAAGGTTGTTGTTGCAAACATTTTAGAAGTGCTGAATTTAAACAAACACATTATATTTAGTGATGTTCAACTTAATTTGTTTGTATAAATTCAGCACATATAAATTGTTTGCAACCCCTTACTTAAAAAAAAAAATTGTAAATCCAATGAGTAAATGTTTTCAATGCATGTGGCCAATAACGAAAACTAATGATAAATAAGCATCACAACAATAAAAGTGTAATATTGTTTTCTTGTGTCCCTTTTAAAATTTAGAATAGTCATCAATTGTCATGCTAAACTTTCATACTTCGCCACTATTCTTTAAAGAAGTTTCTCAGCACAAAGTTTAAAATACACTCCAATGAGGTATGATCCCTTATTCTTTATTATACTCATTCATATATATATATATATATATATATATATATATATATATATATATATATATATATATATATATATATATATATATATATATATATATATATATATATATATATATATATATATATAGTTGAAGAATTATTAGCTCTCCTGTTTATTTTTTCCCCAATTTCTGTTTAGCGAAGATTTTTTTCAGCACATTTCTAAACATAATAGTTTTAATAACTCATCTCTAATAACTGATTTATATTCTCTTTGCCATGATGACAGTAAATAATATTTGACTAGATATTTTTCAAGATACTTCTATACAGCTTAAAGTGACATTTAAAGGCTTAACTAGGTTAATAAGGTTAACTAGGCAGGTTAGAGTAATGTAATTTGGCAAGTTATTGTATAACGATGGTTTGTTCTGTAGACTATTGAAAAAAATATAGCTTAAAATGTTTTGACTTTAAAATGTTTAAAAAAAAAAAATTAAAAACTTCTTTTATTCTAGCCAAAATAAAAAAATAAGACTTTCTCCAGAAGAAAAAAATATTATCATACATACTATGAAAATTTCCTTGCTCTGTTCAACATCATTTGGCAAATATAAAAAAAATTATACATACATATATATATATATATATATATATATATATATATATATATATATATATATATATATATAATTATACATACATATATATATATATATATATATAAAAATTATACATACATATATATATATATACATACATACATATACATATATATATATATATATATATATATATATATATATATATATATATATATATATATATATATATATATAAACAAATATATATAAACCCGAATATAAATTCAGCCAAACCGGGAACTTTCAAATGCATATATTTAAAATACATGTGTAAAATATTTGCTGGATAAGTTAGCGGTTCATTCCGCTGTGGCGACACCTGATTAACAAAGGGACTAAGCCGAAAAGAAAATGAATGAATGAATAAATAATAATATAATCATTTTCAGCTGTGCATATAACGCCTGCAGTGTCTGTATTCCTTTTCATGTTTCAAAAAATCTTGACAAATATAAAATAGACCCTGGTCAAAAACACACTATTTATTCAGTCAGCCTGACACACACAAATTATTTGTAGCCCGAGCCTTGTAATTTGAAATTATTTGTTGCAGTCATTTCAAATGGTGACAACTTCCCCCAAACTGCAAGTGCGCCCATATACTGTAATACACAGTAGACTTGTTCAGGAAAAGGTAAAAATATGTGCAGCCCATGGGAGACTGAAAGTGCAGAGCTGGTCAATACGTAAGCCATAATGTACAGCTAACCAGACATTATTACAACATAAAGCCAAAGCAGTAGAGTCCTGTATCTTGCGGAAAGGTTCATTTCTCAGTAATGAGCAGCTGACTGGACACTATCATGCTCATGAATGGCTACTTCCTGAATTAATAAACACGTGGATATGAAATATTGATTTCAGTTGAAATAATTGATTAGTTAAAAATGCTGGACTGTTTCAACCCAGTATGGGTAAAGTATGGAGAAGTCTAACACTGGGTTGCAGTTTTAAATTACCATTTGTAATATTAACCCAAATTTACAAGCATATTATCTGGTGTAGCAACCAGAAAATGGCTAAACGCAAACTCACTGTTTTGCATGTGATTTATGATTTATATAATCACAAAAATATATACACTCACTAGCCACTTATTAGGTACACCTGTCCAACTGTTTGTTAACGCAAATTTCTAATCAGCCAATCACATGGCAGCAACTGAATGCATTTAGGCATGTAGAAATGGTCAAGACAATCTGCTGCAGTTCAAACCGAGCATCAGAGTGGGGAAGAAAAGGGATTTAAGTGATGTGGCATGGTTGTTGGTGCCTGATGGGCTGGTCTGAGTATTTCAGAAACTGCTGATCTACTAGGATTTTCACGCATAACCATCTCTAGGATTTACAAAGAAGGGTCTGAAAAAGAGAAAATATCCAGTGAGCGGCAGTTCTGTGGGCGCTAATGCCTTGCTGATGCCAGAGGTCAGAGGAGAATGGCCAGACTGGTTTCAGCTGACAGAAAGGCAACAGTAACTCAAATAACCACTCATTACAACCGAAGTATGCAGAAGAGCATCACTGAACACACAGCACATCCAACCTTGAGGCAGATGGGCTACAGCAGCAGAAGACCACACCGAGTGCCACTCCTGTCAGCTAAGAACAGGAAATTGAGGCCACAATTCACACAGGCTCACCAAAATTGGACAATAGAGGATTGTAAAAATGTTGCCTGCTCTGATGAATCTCGATTTCTGCTGCGACATTCGGATGGTCGGATCAGAATTTTGCATCAACAACATGAAAACATGGATCCATCCTGCCTTGTATCAAGGGTTCAGGCTGCTGGTGGTGGTGTAATGATGTGGGGGATATTTTCTTGGCACACTTTGGGCCCATTAGTATCAATTGAGCATCGCGTCATCGCCACAGCCTACCAGAGTATTGTTGCTGACCATGTTCATCTCTTTATGACCACAGTATACCCCATCTTCTAATGGCTACTTCCAGCAGAATAGCATGCCATGTCATGAAGCGTGAATCATCTCAGACTGGTTTCTTGAACATGACAATGAGTCCACTGTACTCAAATGGCCTCCACAGTCTCCAGATGTCAATCCAATAGAGCACTTTGGGATGTGGTGGGATGGGAGATTCACATCATGGATGTGCAGCTGACAAATCTGCAGCAACTGCATGATGCTATCAAGTCAATATGAACTTGTTGAATCTATGCCAGTATCTTGTTGAATCTATGCCACGACGGATTAAGACAGTTCTGAAGGCAAAAGGGGGTCCAAACCGATACTTTTCTAAAGTGGCCGGTGAGTGTATATACATATATATCTACAAATGTATTATAATAATAACAACAACAACTAAATCACATCTCTTGATTTTGCTTTTTTTTAATGAAAAATAGACAAAATTAATGTTACTTTACAAGATTCATTAAAGAAAAATAAGTTTATTTTTATTAAAACTATAAACTTAAAATAAAATTACATTTATCTTGATTTAGCTTTTTTCTTGATGTCACTATACAAGTTTTCTTAAAGAAAGAAATACATGTTGATCAGGTAAATTATTAAAATATTTTACAAACATTTTGAATAAAGCTAAAAATACAAATAAAATGACATTTATTTTAATGTAGCTGTTTTTGTGAAGAAAAAGATAAAGACAAATTGAATGTCACTGTAGAAATCTTTTAAAAAAAAAAATTATCAGGTGAAACCCATTACATATTTTACAAATACTTTTATATTAAAGCTGAAATATAAAAATAAAACTAAATTTATCTTGATTTTGCTGTTTTTGTAAAGGAAAAGATAAAGACAAATTTTAAGTTACTATACAAGTTTAAGTATTCTTTAGGAAAGAAAAGTTTATCAGGCAAAACCCCCTTACAATATTTTATAAACAATTTTATATTAAAGGTGAAAAATACAAACACAATTACATCTATCTTGACTTTGCTTGGGTTTTTTTAAAAGAAAAAGATAAAGACTAAATGTCACTAATGAAGTTTTTTAAAAAGAAATAAATATGTTTATCAGGCAAAACCCATTAAAATATTTTACAAATATTATATATATATATATTAAAGCTGAAAAACACACATAAAATTACATTTATCTTGATTAATTTTGCTGTTTTTTTTAAAGAAGAATATAGACAAATTTAATGTCAATATAGAAGTTTTCTTAAAGAAAGAAACGTTTATCAGGTGAAATATTAAAATATTTTACAAATACTTTTATATTAAAGCTGAAAAATACAAATAAAATTTACTTTATTTTGATTTAGCTTTTTTCTTTTAAAAGAAAAAAAATAAAGACAAATTTAATGTCACTACAGAAGTTTTCCTAAAGAAAAAAATGTTTATCAGGCAAAACCCATTACACTATTTTACAAATATTTTATATTAAAGCTGAAAAATACAAACACAATTACATCTATCTTGACTTTGCTTGGGTTTTTTTTTTAAAGAAAAAGATAAAGACTAAATGTCACTAATGAAGTTATAAAAAAGAAATAAATATGTTTATCAGGCAAAACCCATTAAAATATTTTACAAATATTATATATATATATTAAAGCTGAAAAACACAAATAAAATTACATTTATCTTGATTAACTTTGCTGTTTTTTAAAAAAATAAGAATGAAGACAAATTTAATGTCACTATAGAAGTTTTCTTAAATGAAAAAAAAGTTTAATCAGGTGAAATATTAAAATATTTTACAAATACTTTTATATTAAAGCTGAAAAATACAAATAAAATTTACTTAATTTTTTTCTTTTAAAAGAAAAAAGCTAAATCAAAATAAAGTAAATTTTATTTGTATTT
Organism: Danio aesculapii; assembly: GCF_903798145.1. Taxonomy (NCBI): domain Eukaryota; kingdom Metazoa; phylum Chordata; class Actinopteri; order Cypriniformes; family Danionidae; genus Danio; species Danio aesculapii. The sequence goes on along the minus strand of NC_079450.1, from coordinate 9,041,027 downwards.
TTCAGCTTTAATATAAAAGTATTTGTAAAATATTTTAATATTTCACCTGATAAACTTTTCTTTCTTTAAGAAAACTTCTATAGTGAAATTAAATTTGTCTTCATTTTTTTCTTTTAAAAGAAAAAAGCTAAATCAAAATAAAGACAAATTTAATGTCACTATAGAAGTTTTCCTAAAGAAGAAAATGTTTATCAGGTGAAACCCATTACATTATTTTACAAATATTTTATATTAAAGCTGAAAAATAAGAGTAAAATGACATTTAACTTGATTTTGCATTTTTTTTAAAAGAAAAAAAATAATAAAATCAAACGCCCTTATACAAGGTTTCGTAAAGATACAAAAAAGCTTTATTAAGCAATAATTCATACTAATTCACAATTTATAAAATTATTTTACACATTTTTTATTAAAGCCAAAAAATAAATATGTCTTTTTTTCTAATAAACGTATTTTAGTCCTAAAACAAACAAACATAGAAATACCTACACATTTTTAAGTGTATGTCCAGAAATGGTAGCGTTGTTTCAACTGCTTTAAGTACTACTACTAATAAAAAAAAAAAAGAATTCACTCAGGATTACAAAATTAAAATGCCTGGACACACAACAAAACCCACAGCCATGTCAAAACACCCACATGAAATCTAGACAGTCATTTGAAGTGTAAAACACAGCAACCTTGGTTTTACCCTTCAAAACTTGAAACTAAATTCTGATTAAAAAAAGAAAAAGTGACCATTGGGACTGAAAACATTAATGAAAGTCGAAATCACAATCTGACAGCAAAACATCAGTTGCTCAGTGAAGTATTGGAGAGTTTCTTTGGGCCACAGAGGAGTTTTTGAGCTCGACAAAACTGCCACCGTTTGGATAAAGAGCAGATTGAGATCTCAGAGGAGAGTTTTCCCTGATCTCAGAGCTGTCATTCACACACCGTTTATGAAGATTCCAGGAGAACAACGCTTTTGTGCATGGAAATACTATTTGATGGAGCTTACACTACAATTTTGCTCACCCGTCCTGTACTATTTTGGTGGAGATATGAATTATGACAGTCAATAGAGAAGCAAAAACTATTTTTATTGCCGGAAAAATCTTACTCTTGTTTGTATTTCAGCTCTACTTTGGTTTGTTTGCTTGTGTATAAAAAACACTGGCACTGTGTAAATATTGCTGAACTTTGTTTTGGTCTACTGAAAGAAGCTCTGGATGACAGCATCTATTTAATGCATGAATGTTAACTAATAGCTCACATAAAATAAAAAAAATTGTAAAAGTGCTTTAATTTTACACATGTTTGTCTTTCCTAAGCTATTTGACTTTGAATATAATTTTTTATTTAAATGTTTTTAAATATAAAACATTCAT